>NC_090822.1:122298610-122601186 GCF_000390325.3 Nicotiana tomentosiformis
TAATATTAATTATAGGTACGATGTATCCATTTTAGTGCTGATTTAAATAGGTTTCGTTAATTTGTGATAGATTAGTATATTGGTTAAGTTAACCAATCAAGTGAAGCAAAATACTTTACTAGCCCCGCACGATAGTTATTAACCTCGTAAAATCTTTGGATAAATTTTGATACATATCAACAACTGTATGTAAAAAGATAGTATTGATAACTTAAATAAAAAATTTATACAACGATTCATACACTATACAACTATTTTTCAACTTTCATACAATATTCAAATATATATATATATATATATAACTACATCATAATACAATTTACATACAATTATACTACAACTTTACTATAATTTCGTAAGTATATGGTATGTCATGTGTTCTTCTCCTTCTTGTTCGAGTTTCAATATGAAATTCATTTAAAATCAAGTCTAATCTTCACCAAACACCCTCAAAATTGAGATATAAACTCCAAACAATATTCCCAATTGCTTGCAATAATACCGAATCCAAACGAATTATAGTTTTTGAAAACCCAAATTTAAATTCAAAGCTTTTTAATGGCTGTCAATGGTGGAGAGTCAAACACCTGAATACTAAAAACACTTTACTGTTCATCATCGAGAAGGATTTTCATCCAACTCATTTCGTCCAACTCTGGACAGTAGTACAATGCTTCAACAGAGTCATTCAATGGAAAAACCAATCACCTTCAAAGAGTTCATTACCAAATTTAATTTGTGACTGGTTCAAGCATTTTGTAGCCAAAGTTTATCGTTTCGAAGCTCTCAACCTACTTGATGTTCAAGCCAATCTTACCAATCACTCAAGCTATTCCAACAACTCAGCACGATTTAGGATTGTATACTTCAGACCTACACTTTTCCGATGACAGGAGCTGCTATTGCCACCATTAGATACTCGAACGTGGTTAACACTATTGTTCCCTTCAGTTATGCCTTTTTCCAAGCAAAGAATCTCATAATTTAAGGCACTAATAATGGATTGGGAGTCTTTTAAGGCGAAATGTATATAATTTATAAGTAATCCTTGTTTAGGGCGGGTTATATACAAAATTAAGATAATTTTAGTAAATAAGTTTCAAATATTGTATAGGAAGGAAAAAATCCCTTAAATTAAGGGCAAGTCACGCATTTGGTCGGTCGGCCAAAAATATTTGCACTGCTAATCAAATATACAAAAATATGATTATGTATAAAAAAAATATGTATATTACACATTAATATAAAATAATATACATTTTGTCCGCTATTATGCAACACCTAGGTGGGATTATCATAAACAATGCATGAGATAAGGTGACCGGTTTCTACGACTATACTTATGCATCATCTCCTATCCAAGCTGAGCTACTTGCTCTAAAAGCAAGCCTCCATTTGGCATGCAAGCTTCAGCTCATTCAAATTTGAAATTGAGACAGACTCGTCAGAAGTATTCAAGGGCCTTGAACAAGGTTATATCCTTCATATGATGCTATTATTCGTGATTGCAACTTTTTAATGCTCCGATTGGAAAAGATAACGGCCAGGCATAATTTTAGGCAAGGAAATCAAGTGGCACACTTTTTGGCTATGGAAGCTTCTAAGCAATCCAACCTACATCAACCAATGTATTTTGCAGTTCCACCTTTATAAAGCCCAATATTTGGCGGATAGAGAAGGAATATATTTCATTAGACTTATTACATATAATACTTTTATTAAGTTGGCAGAACTTGGCAATCAAAATGCCCTAAAAGGAGTTTTTATGGGATGTAATGCTATTAACCAACTTTAGTATTAATATATAAGTTCATCCATTTCCCCAACGGAAAAAAAAGAATGCTAGAAATAGATTTCACCATCAGAGGTGAATCCAGCTTGGGACCTAAGAGTTCATGTAAACCCAGTAGCTTTTGTCCAAATAGTATAGTTTCAAAAATTCACTAAGTATCGATAAATGTTTGAATAGGAATCCAGTTACTACTGAAAATTTACTCGAGGTCGTTGCAGGAACCCATAAACATTAAATTCTGGATCCGCTTCTGTAATCATCGTCACCATGAACAAGGAGGGGACGAAGACATGTACCTTCTCTATATTTTTCTCATTCTTCTACCTACTCTTCGTGTAAAAGGAAAGGATTCAAATGAGAAAAGGAGAACTGAAATAGACTAGAGACATACCAAACAATTTATGGACAATATAACTAACTAAAATGGTAAGTATTCCTTCATCATTAATTTCATAGGTTTAGGATACGAGCTTTAGGTATGGAGTCGTATTTATTACGAATTATTTTACTTTTCAATGTGAAACTTTTCGACGCAAATTTAAATTTAATTATACCTTAACACAAATACCAAAACACTAAATGGGAAATAAAAAATGTATAGAGAATATAAGTGAGCTCCTTTATATCTAGAGTTGCATATGATATACATGTGATTTCGTAACTTTCATAGAATCACTGTCATGTCTGCCGACAAAAGGAATGAGGGAATATAATGACATGACAAACATTCCTTTCATTGCACGACAATTTTTGTTCTCTTCCACAGTGACAATGATTCACATTTTCGCAGGTAATATTTTTTGCCTTCTGATTGTCTAATTTATCTACCATATGCGGGTCACTTAGTTACCTTTTTTTTGTGGAGAAGAGTTTAATGGAGAAGAAAGAAAATTCAAAAGAGGAAACCATGCTTCCAAATTTCGTTTGTACTTCAATTTGTAAGTCTTTTGACGAGTTTTTATGTGGGGAAAAAAATTAGAAAGTCTATACGAAGTGATAAATCAACGAAATATATTCGTAATAAAGCAAATGGTGTAGAAAGTTGGATCATTGTGATGACCCAAAATGTCATCTTTAAATTTAATAATTAATTATGTATTCTAAGATCTCGAAAAGCATAATTTATCATTCCTCGACTTGAGTGCGCAGTTCGTATAATTTTTTAGAAAGTTTTTATGTGAAAAATGGATTAAAATGTGAAATAGAGTTTTAAAACTCAACTGAATTGACTTCAGTCAATATTTTTAGTAAACGGACCCGGATCAGTATTTTAACAGTTCTAGTAGGTCCGTATAGTGATTTGGGACTTGGGCATATGCCCAGAATAGAATTCGGAGGTTCCTAGGTCAAATTATCCCATTTAACGGAAACTAGAAATCTAAAGGCTAAATGTTTCTAAAGTTTGACCATGGTGTTGACTTTATGGATATCAGAATCAGATTGAGATTCCGAAAATTGAAATAGCTGTGTTATGTCATTTATGACTTGTGTGCCAAATTTAAAGTCATTCCGGATTCATTTAACATATTTCGACACGAGCTTTGTAAATTGAAAAGTTTAAAACTCAAAAGTTCGAATCGAGGTGTAAATTGTGATTTTGATGTTGTTTGGCGTGATTTGAAACTCCGAGTAAGTCTGTATCATGTTTCGGGACTTGTTGGTATATTTGGTTGGGGTCCCGGGGGCCTCGGGTTGATTTCGGGTGGTAACCGATCATTTTTTAACTTGGAAAACCTGCAAAAATCTGCTTCTGGTTTCCTTCTTCGCGTTCGCGAGAGAGGTCTCGCATACGCGAAGAAGACACTGGAGGCAGGCGAGGTTGTTCTTCGCGAAGGGAAAAAGGATGGCCAGGAATTTTGTCTTCGCGTTCGCGAAGGCCAAGCCACGAAAGCATCGCGTTCACGAGGTAGCCCTCGCGTTCGCGAAGGGCAATGTTGGATAGCACAAATTTGTGCTTCGCGAACGCGAGTCACTCAACGCGTTCGCGAAGAGTAAAAACCTGAAAAACAGAACTTAAGTTCTGGAAATGGGATTTCGACCCATTTTCCACCATTTTTGATTTTGAGCTCGGGTAAGACGGTTTTTGGGCGATTTTTACGGAAAAACATTGGGGTAAGTGTTCCTTATCCTATATTGATTATATTTCATGATTCCATACTCATTTACATCATGAATCCATGAATTTATGAAAGAAAATCAGATTTTTATAAAATCTTCCAAAAATATAAAATGAAGATTTGAAAGCTAATCCGCTGTCGGAATTCGATAATTTTTATATAGTTGAACTCGTATCGGAACGGGTGTTCAGATTTTGTGAGTTTTTCCGGGATTCGAGACGTGGGTCCCTGATGTGTGGCTCTAATTCCATAGTTTCGTACATTATGTACCTTGCATTTTATATGCTTTAATGATAAATTACACTTTATTTATGCATAATGGAGTATATTTTATGTGTAGGTGAATTGGAGATGAAAGTAGAGCAAAAGGGATACGTAAACATTGAGATAGAGAAGACTTAGGTAAATTTATAGGAAACGTAGCGGAAAGGATTCCGACAATTGGGAAAATCATAACTCTAGACTTACTTAGTCTTGTCTATAATTTCATCCATGTTAGTTGATAATTTTACTGCTTTATAATATTTTTTAGTTAATTAGTAGAAATAAAAATCAAATCTTTATAACTAGAAAATTATTGGAACTCGTGTTTCTTTGCAATATTGAACAGTTGTAGCTAAGCCTTAGTTCTCTATGGGATTCAACTCCGGACTTGTAAATCAGATTATATTTGCAACGACCGCTTAGTCCTTGTATTTGTTTTTTTTTATTTTTGTTTTACTTGTTAATGTTAAAAACATGGCATCTTAAAATTATGTGAGTTTTGATGTTGGTAATTTTACTTTTGATCCTCCTTATGCATGTAGTGGAGGAAACCACCCTGGGCAAAATTGTTAAAATATTCCCGAGAGCGAGTTATGTGCACCAACTCAATCTTATGTGTGGAATATGTGTGATATGTGTGGTGGTCAAGATGGTCACTTTCATTGTTATGCTTATATTTTTTATGTTCCCCCAACCCATTACTTTGATAGTTCTTCTTTTTTTTGTGAAGTTAATAGGAACAAAGAACTCAGGGATGATGACCTGAAAGAGATCAAGAATATGCAAAAGTACCTTGTGGAACAATATGATATGTTAAAGTGTCTTGTGGAACAAAATAGTAAAAGACAGTTGCAGATAGAGAGGCAAGAGGAAACTATTCACAACTTGAAAGTTCAAGTGAATCAACTGGTTGAAGATCTTAATGCTCAACAAGCCGATATTGTGAATAGTATCCAAGAAGAGCGTGAATTAGATGCAGAAATTGAGGTAACAATAAAGGTGTCTATAGTAGAACACCAACAATCAATCAGACTAGAATTTGAGGATGCTGATGTTGTAGAAGAGATACTAGAGTCAAGCAAGGACATTGATGATACATATTTAGTTGACTCTAGTGTCATTAGTGTTGAGGATGTAGACAGTCCCAATGTTCATATAGTTGAACGCATTGGTCCACACTCCAAGCATTTTTTCACATTTTTTTTGGATGATGATATAGAAATAGAGTCATCCGAGCCACTTGAGGAGTCAAGGAATGAGGAACAAGGTGCCTACATTCTGAAATTCTTCTTGCCAGAAAGTCGGGAATACACATCTCATCTAAAGACCAAGAAGTGCAGAATACTATATTGTTTTATTGGGTCAGTCAGATTCATTCCACCACCCCAGGAGCATGATCATAGAGCAGAATCAACACTTGGGATCCAATTCATAAGTTCAAAGTGGAGGCAGAAAGTGATTCGTGTCGTGCCGCGACGTTAAATCAAGGGCTTGTTGGGCGGAAACCCAGATTTACTGCTTTTATTTTTATTTTATTTTTATTATTTTTGTAGTGTCAATTTTTGATTTTCTAGGAGCATGGAAAGCAAAGCTATTGGAAGGATGCAACAGCAAACCAGATGGTTGGAACTAAGTGTGAGGTACCCGCATGAAGGACCAAGCTTGGGAGAAGTCTGAGTACCCCATGAGTTGCTAGTGCTTCGGCCTTTGGCCTACCAGGGAGTTTCTTTTACCCTCTTATTAGTTATGGTGTGCATTGGGGACAATGCACAATTTTAAGTGTGGGGTGAGGAGATTGTCTATGTGACATTCCATGCTATTTTAGTTGTGTTAGTTTAATTGAATAATTTATTTAAAAAAATAGAAAAATTGGACTCCTCCCGACGATGGATCTCCTAGATAGTTTTCTTGAGGGAAGTAAGTCTAAAGAAAATACCAAAAAGTTTTTTTTTGCTTGTGTAGGTAGTGTAGTAATTCCCCATTGGTTTTTCTTTGAGCCGCGGTTCTTTTCCAAGGATTTTGTTTGAACCGGGTGTAGTTAGTTTTATTTTTTTAGGAGTAGGAGTTAGTATGAGATGAATTGAATTGCAACGATATCTCTAGCATAAATATCTTAAATCGTAGATTCCTAATTTTGCTTAACTGTTTTGACTGAAGCGTCGCGATGAAACCAATCCCGAGTGAGTTATGTGCCATGTCTGTGTGAGGTTTTGTATGTATTCTATGCATTGCATTTAATGTCTAGAACTTACCCTGCGTGTTTGCAAAGCGAAATAGTAGTATTGTTCAGTCTAGGAAGTGATATAGGCATTTCTTTGTTAAGCCAGATATATAAAGTTTACCCACCTAAATGTTATGTACCTTAGTTAACCCTGTTGAGCCTATAATCTTGTTTCTTTGGTAACCACATTACAAGTCGTACCCCTTTGTTTTAATCGACCATATATTTGAACCTTTTCACCTCTCATTAGCACTTGAATTGTTATAAACTTTGTAAAAGTTGAAGTGTGGGGTGGTTGGTTTGGCTTTGGCGTGGAACTAATGAAATAAGGAGAAAGGTGCATTGTTTTGAAAAAGTAAGAGCCACTTGAATTGAAAAAGAAAGAAAAGAAAAATTAGTTGTATTGCTGTGAAAAATATCCCTTGATAGTGGTGACTCTTGATGTAATTGTGCTTAAAGAAATATGGAGTTAATATATATTGCGGTGAAGGTGGAGTTATGATTTGACATAAGTATGGGATGTGCGTTAAAGTATATGTATTAAAGTGCTTACGGGAGGTGTAGTCACTCATATCCAAATGTATCCTACCCGACCCGCAGCCTATATTACAACCAATGAAAGTCCTACTTGATCTTAGACTGAATGAACTCGATTAGTAGAGTATTATACTACGGGCAAGCCTATGGTGCATCTTTTGTAGCATATGAATGTTATTTCTGAGAGCGAGTGAATTCTTCTTATATTGAGTTCCTACGGTCTTAAAATTTATTGTGTGTGGAACTAATCTATTTTGTTGTGTGAGGGCACGTGATTCATAAAGGAAATGTAATGTTGTTGACATCCATGTTAGAGTAAGTAAGTGAATTGTGAACAAGGCATGGTATTTGTGAGTTGAATCTTGAGGCGAGGATGTCACACTTGTGTGCTTAAACTATTTTAAAAATTCTTAGTGTAATGAGTTAGGAAAATTGCTTTAAAAGGTCGTATCTATAAGTGTAGTTTGATTGCTCGAGGACGAACAATGTTTAAGTGTGGGGTATTGATGTGTGGCTATAATTCCATAGTTTCGTACATTATGTGCCTTGCATATTACATGCTTTAATGATAAATTACTCTTTATTTGTACATAATGGAGTCTATTTTATGTGTAGGTGAATTGGAGATGAAAGTAGAGCAAAAGGGATACTTAAACGTTGAAAGTGTGCTCGAGAACAGTAAAAAGGAGAGACCTGGCGAGGCCAGCCTAAGGCCAGGCTGGACTAGGCTTTAACCTGGTGAGGCCAGCCAAATTCCAGGCGTTAGGCTAGCGACGCCAGGCTTGAGGCCAGGTCCAATCCGAGTTTTGAAGACTTAATTCTTTCCGGGTTTGACTAGGACTCGGCCCACACGTTTAAGGTTTCTTCTACACATATAAATAGACCTAAAACACCACTTGGAGAGAACATTTTTCAACATCCATAGGCTGGAAGCCAGAGTGGCCCAGAATGGTACATTTCCAGTGGCACCAACCATCTCTCAGGCTGGGGGAGGAGCACAAACTCCCACTACTCCCGCTCCGGAACAGATGGCTCCCCAGAATCAGGCTCCAGCAGCCCCGCCAGTTAGGGTAGTTCAACCAGTTGTTGTGACATAGACCGGTGATAGGCCCACCATATTTTTTGAGGCCTTATTGAGACTGGATAAGTTTACTAAGCTCTTTCTAGTTCATTTCAGTGGTACACCTTCTGAGGACCCACAAGATTATCTTGACTGCTGCCATGAGGTGCTGCGGAACATGGGTATAGTTGAGACCAGTGTGGTTGATTTTGTTGTATTTCAGATGACGGGTTCTGCCAAGAGGTGGTAAAAATATTATACATTGACCAGACCAGTTGGATCGCCTGCACTTACCTAAGAACAGTTCTCGCAACTATTTCTGGAGAAGTTCCTTCCTATCACACTGAGAGAGGATTACCGCAAGCAATTTGAGCGCCTACAGTAGGGAAGTATGATTATTACTCAGTATGAGTCCCGTTTTGTGGATTTAGTCCGTCATGCTCTCCTTTTACTACCTACTAAAGGAGAGAGAGTGAGGAGGTTTATTGAGGGACTCACTCACCCTATCAGGCTTCAGATGGCAAAGGAAATCGAAAGTGAGATTTCCTTTCAGGAGGCTGCTAATGTCGCGAGGAGGATCGAGATGGTTCTTACACAGGAGAGAGGGCAAAGGTCTGACAAGAGGCCTCATCAGTTCGGTAGTTTCAATGGTGCCTTGTCTGGAGGCTAGGGTAATTTTGGTAGGGGTCATCCTTCCAGACCATTTCATTCAGCACTTCAGACATCTCCCAGTGCTTCATGGAGTCACGGTCTTATTATGCCTTACTCTGGGCAACCATCATTTAGTGCACATTCAGCTCCTATCAGTGCACCACCACTCCCGAGTCACTACGGCAGTTATCCGGCCCGTTCGGGTCAGCTTCAGCTTCAGCAACCACGACATAAGAATGGGTGTTATGAGTGTGGGAACATTGGCCACATCATGAGGTATTGCCCTAGGTTGTCGAGTAACAGATCTCGGCAGGATTCTCGTGCCATCATACTAGCACCGGTTGCTTCACCGCCTGCTCAGCCAGCTAGAGGTAGGGGTCAGACAACTAGATGTGGAGGTCAGGCCGTTAGAGGTGAAGACCAGCTAGTTAGAGGCTATCCCAAAGACTCAATTCAGAGTGGTGAGGCCCAACCCAGATTTTATGCTTTTCCAGCTAGGCCTGAGGTCGAGTCATCTGATGTTGTGATCATAGGTATTATTCCAGTTTGCCATAGAGATGCTTCAGTTCTATTTGATCCACGATCTACTTATTCCTATGTGTCCTCCTATTTTGCATCATATATGGTTGTGCCTTGTGATTCTCTGAGTGCTTCTGTGTGTATATCTACACCGGTGGGAGACTCTGTTGTAGTAGACCATATCTATCGTTCATGTGTGATTACTATTGATAGTCTTGAGACTAGTGTGGATATTTTACTTCTTGATATGGAAGATTTTTATGTCATCTTGGGTATGGATTGGTTGTCACCTTATCATGCTATATTGGATTGTCATTCCAAGACAGTGACCCTAGCCATGCCGGGGTTACCCCAGTTAGAGTGAAAAGGAACCCCTGGTTATTATACCAGCAGGGTTATTTCTTATATGAAAGCTCGGCGTATGGTCGAGAAAGGGTGTCTAGCCTATTTGGCTTATATTCGCGATCCCAGTGCGGATGTTTCTTCTATGGACTCAGTACCAGTTGTTCATGAATTTCCAAAAGTATTTCCTGCAGATTTGCCGGGAATGTCACCCGACAGAGATTTTGACTTATGTATTGATTTGGCTCCGGGCACTCAGCCCATTTCTATCCCATCATACTGTATGGCCCCGCCAGAGTTGAAAGAATTGAAGAAGCAGTTACAAGACTTGCATGATCAAGGATTCATTAGACTCAGTGTTTCGCCCTGGGTGCACTGATATTATTCGTAAATAAGAAAGATGGTTCAATGCGAATGTGTATAGATTATCGGCAGTTGAACAAGGCCACTATCAAAAACAAATATCCACTGCCAAGAATTGATGACTTATTTGATCAGCTTTAGGGTGCCAAGGTATTTTTGAAGATCGATTTGAGGTTTGGTTACCATCAGTTGAAGATTAGGGCATCTGATGTCCCTAAGATAGCTTTTCGAACTCGGTATGGGTATTACGAATTCCTAGTGATGTCATTTGGGCTGACAAATGCCCCAACAACATTTATAGATTTGACGAATCAGGTGTTCAAGCCCTATTTGGATTCTTTTATGGTTGTATTCATTGATGATATCTTGATTTACTCCAGTAGTCGAGAGGAGCATGAACAACATCTTTGGAGTGTGCTTCAGACTTTGAAGAATAATCAATTATATGCCAAATTTTCAAAATATAAATTTTTGTTAGACTCAATTGCCTTTTTGGGGCATGCTGTATCGGCAGAAGGCATAAAGTGGATCCTAAGAAGATTAAGGTTGTTCAGAATTTTCCTAGACCTACAACAGTTACAGAGATCTGGAGTTTCCTAGGTTTGGCAGGTTATTATCGTCGGTTCGTGGAAGGGTTTTCATCTATAGGCCCATTGACCATACTGACACAGAAAGTTACCCCATTCAGATAGTCAGACGAGTGTGAGTTGAGCTTTTAGAAGCTCAATACTGCTTTGACTACGGCGCCAGTGTTGGTATTACCCACAAGTTCAGGATCTTATACGGTGTATTGTGATACATCTCGCATTGGGCTTAGTGCAGTATTGATGCAAGATGGTAGGGTGATTGCATATGCGTCGTGGCAGTTGAAAGTTCACGAGAAAAAATATCATGTTCATGACTTAGAATTGGCAACCATTGTTCATACACTGAAGATTTGGAGGCATTACCCCTACGGTGTCTCGTGTGAGGTATTTATTGATCATCGTAGCCTTTAGTATCTGTTCAAACAAAAAGATCTCAATTTGAGGAAGAGAATATGGTTGGAGTTGTTGAAATACTATGATATCACCATTTTGTATCACCCCGGAAAGGCTAATGTGGTGGCCGGTGCTTTGAGTAGAAAGGCTGTGAGTATGGGCAGACATTGCTTATATTCCAGTTGGTGAGAGATCGTTAGCTGTAGATGTCCATACTTTGGCAAACCAATTCGTGAGGTTAGATGTTTCAGAGCCCAGTCGGGTTTTAGCTTGCACAGTTGCTCGATCTTCTTTATATGAGCGCATTAGAGGATGTCAGTATGATGATCCTCATTTACTTGTCCTCAAGGACATGGTGTGGCACGGTGATGCCAAACAGGTTGTCGTGAGGGAAGATAGAGTTCTGCGAATGCAGGGTCGTATTTGTGTGCCTAATGTGGATGGGCTTCGTGAATTAATTCTGGAAGAGGCCCACAGTTTCAGGTATTCTATTCATCCAGGTGCCGCTAAAATGTATCAAGATTTACGGTAACATTATTGGTGGAGGAGAATGAAGAAGGATATAGTTGCATATGTAGCTCGGTGTCTAAATTGTCAATAATCAAGTACGAGCACCAGAGACCTGGTGGTTTGCTTCAGAAGTTAGAAATTCCTGAGGGGAAGTGGGAGCGTATCACTATGGATTTTGTTGTTGGGCTCCCACGGACTCAGAGAAAATTTGACGCAGTTTGGGTCATTGTGTACAGGTTGACCAAGTCAGCACATTTCATTCCAATGGCAGTTACCTATTCTTCAGAGCGGTTAGCTAAAATTTACATTCGTGAGATTGTCCGCCTTCACGGTGTGCCCGCGTATATTATTTCAGATCGAGGTACGCAGTTTACCTTACACTTTTGGAGAGATGTACAATGTGATTTAGGCACGCGGGGTGAGTTGAGTACAACATTTCATCCACAGACAGACGGACAGTCAGAGCACACTATTTAGATATTGGAAGATATGCTTCGTGCTTGTGTTATAGAATTTGGAGGTTCTTGGGATCAGTTTTTGCCACTTGAGGTGTTTGCTTATAATAATAGCTACCAGTCGATCATTTAGATGGCTCCATATGAGGTATTGTACGGAAGGTGATGTCGTTCGCCAGTTGACTGGTTCGAACCGAGAGAGGCTCGGTTGTTGGGTACCGATTTGGTACAGGATGCCTTGGATAATGTCAAGGTTATTCAAGATCGACTTCGCACAGCTCAGTCTAGGCAAAAGAGTTATGCCGACCGTAAAGTTCGTGATATTGCATTCATGGTTGGAGAAAGAATATTGCTCTGGGTTTCACCTATGAAAGGTGTAATGAGGTTCAGAAAGAAGGAAAAGTTGAGCCCTAGGTATATTGGACCCTTTGAAATTCTTGAAAGGGTGGGTGAAGTAGCCTACATGCTTACATTACCACCTAGTTTATCAGCGGTTCATCCGGTGTTCCATGTGTCTATGCTCTAGAAATATTATGGTGATCCGTCCCATGTGTTAGATTTCAGCTCAGTCCAATTGGACAAAGATTTGACTTATGAGGAGGAGCCGGTAGCTATTCTAGCCCGGCAGGTCCGGCAATTGAGGTCTAAGAGTTATCCTTCAGTTCGGGTGCAATAGAGAGGTCAGCCGGTAGAGGCATCTACCTGGGAGTCTGAGTCGGACATGATGAGTAAATATCCACACCTTTTCACCAGCTCAAGTACTTTTTCTAACTCCATTCAAGGACGAACGTTTATTTTAGAGGTGGAGAATGTGATGACCCAAAAGGTCATATTTAAATTTAATAATTAATTTTGTGTTCTAAGATCTTGAAAATCACTATTTATCATTTCTCGACTTGCGCGTGTAATCCGTATAATTTTCTGAAAAGTTTTTATGTGAAAAATAGATTAAAATATGAAATAGAGCTTTAAAACTCAATTGAGTTGACTTCGGTCAAAAGTTTTAGTAAACAGACCAGGATCAGTATTTTAACAGTTCCAGTAGGTCCGTATAGTGATTTGGGACTTGGGCGTATGCCCGAAATAGAATTCAGAGGTCCCTAGCTCAAATTATCACCATTTAACGGAAACTAAAAATCTAAAGGCTAAAGGTTTCTAAAGTTTGACCATGGGGTTTACTTTATGGATATCAGACTCGGATTGAGATTCCAAAAATTGAAATAGCTCCGTTATGTTATTTATGACTAGTGTGCCAAATTTGAACTCATTCCGGATTCATTTAACATGTTTCGACACGAGCGTTTGTAAATTGAAAAGTTTAAAACTCAAAAGTTCGAATTGAGGTGTAAATTATGATTTTGATGTTGTTTGACATGATTTGAAACCCCGAGTAAGTCTGTATCATATTTCGGGACTTGTTGGTATATTTGGTTGGGGTCCCCGGGGCCTCGGGTTGATTTCGGGTGGTTAACGGATCATTTTTGGACTTGAATAAACTGCAGAAATCTGCTTATGGTTTCCTTCTTCGAGTTCGCGAGAGGGGTCTCGCGTTCGCGAAGAAGAAACTGGAGGCAGGCGGGGTTGTTCTTCGCGTTCGCGATAGGGCATCGCGTTCGCGAAGGGAAAAAGGCTAGCCAGGAATTTTGCCTTCGCGTTCGCGAAGGCCAAGCCAGGCAAGCATCACGTTCGTGAAGTAGCCCTCGCGTTCGCGAAGGGCAATGCTCGACAACACAAATTTGTGCTTCGCGAACGCGAGGCACTAACCGCATTTGCGAAGAGTAAAAATCTCGAAAACAGAACTTAAGTTCTAGAAATGGGATTTCGACCCATTTTCCACCATTTTCGATTTTGAGCTCGGGTAAGACGATTTTTGGGAGATTTTTACGGAAAAACATTGGGATAAGTGTTCCTTATCCTATAATGATTATATTTCATGATTCCATACTCATTTACATCATGAATCCGTAAATTTATGAAAGAAAAATCAAATTTTTATAAAATCTTCCAAAAATGTAAAATAAAGATTTGAAAGTCAATCCGATGTCGGAATTCGATAATTTTTGTATGGTTGAATTCGTATCGGAACGGGTATTCAGATTTCGTGAGTTTTTCCGGGATTCGAGACGTAGGTCCCACTGTCGAATATTAAAATAAATTTCGGATTTTTATCTGGAAAATTTATAAATTCATATGGAATTAATTCCTACGATTTGCATTGAGTATATTGAATTGTTTATGACTAGATTCGAGGATTTCGGACACGAATTAGCGAGGCAAAGGTTTGTTGGATTCTTGAAATTTGGTTGCAAAGTGAGGTAAGTGTCGTGGTTAACCTTGACTTGAGGGAATAGAACCCTTGAACTGTTTGCTATGTGAATTTCATGTGTAACGATGTATATGCAAGGTGACGAGTGCCTATACTTTGTCAAATTAATTTTTTGCATAATTATTAAATATTATAAATTATTTTAATACACGAATTAATTGTTATAATAATAGTTTCTCCCACATTCCGTGTTATATATTAATTCTTGAATTCATGCAATAATTGTTATATGCTTATTTGATTTATGTGTCTTAATTGCTACTTGACATTTAGCATATTAAATATTAAACTGCCTATTTTTTTTTTCATGATTTCCATAATTAATTGCTACTTGTCATTGTTTGTTTCATAAATGAATTATAATTATTGTATGCCTCGATGCTTAATAATTTCTCATTGAACGTGGTATTATTGGAGTAATCTTTGTTACATTTATGAGTTGTTAAAGTATATTGGGGATCGGGTTGCACGCCACAACATACTTATTTACAAGTTTATATTGGGGGACCGGGTTGCACGCCACAACAGAATTGATTAAAATGAATATATTGGAGGAGCGGATTGCACGCCGCAACAAAAGTAAATATGAATATATTGTGAGAGCGGGTTGCACGCTGCAACGAAAATTGATTGAAATAATAATTGGTTATGACTGTTGAGTTGGCTTCAACTATTTAAATGAGTTACCTGATTTATTTATATTATTGTAGTTATTACTATTATTGCGAACATGTTAATGTAAGTGACATGCCTTAGCCTCGTCACTACTTCATCGAGGTTAGGCTCGGCACTTACTAGTACATGGGGTCGGTTGTACTGATACTACACTCTACACTTATACAGATTTCGAAGTTAGTCCCAACGACGTACCATAGACTTGCTCGGATTTCAGCTACTCAGAGGAGACTTGAGGTATAACTGCACAGCATCCGCAGTTCTGAAGTCCCCGTCTACCTTATTTTAGATGTGTGTTGGTTTCAGACAACTTTATTTTATTCAGACCTTTATTTGTATTATTCTAGAAGCTCGTGCACTTGTGACACCAATTCTGGGATGGTATTTAGACATCGCTATTATTATAGATTATTTACTACATTTCAGACTTTACTTCCGCATTGGTTTTCTTGTTATTAATTAATTTAAAATTATTTTAAAATGGCTAATATTATTCTAACGTTGGCTTGCCTAGCAAGTGAAATGTTAGGCGTCATCACGATCCCGAAGGTGGGAATTTCGGGTCATGACAATCATACCAAGCAAACTTCATCTCATTTCACCGGTAGTTCTTTATTCTCCTATAAATATCACTGAATATCTTACCCCATGTTTGCATTTAATAATTGAAAAAGAAATGAAAATTTGAGGACATGTTTCGATATAGCACTTCTTTGTAATTACACGCATTTTTTTTTATTTTATTCTAGCAGCAAGAAGCATATATATAGTAGATTCATATTAATCATAAATTATCAATTAACACGGGACACTATATCAATCATGCAAAGAATGATGCAAATAGAACAAAACAATACTAAGGTACCAAAGAAAGGAGCTAGGTGTAAGGTGTAAGGCCCACATTGGTAGTTAAAAATATTAGGAGCCTACATCTAAGGTGTAAGGCCTTTTGTAAAAAATCGTGTAGGTTTAGCCCAAAGCGGATAATATCATATCATATTAAAAATAACTTTGGAAGGGTTTAGCCCAACAACTAGTATCAGAGCCTAGGTTAGGCAAGACAAGTATGCGATAGCAGCGTGAAGGTGCGGGTCGTAGTTTGCTTACCCTTACGAACTTGACCCAAAATATTAGGAGCCTAAATATAAGATGTAGACATCTCTTAATGGTGTGAGGTCTTTTGGAGAAATACGGGGTTTTGACTCAAAGTAGACAATATAACACAATGTTAAGGATATCTTTAGGTCGCGCCGGCTTAGCCCAACATATATATTCACTTTGTAACACTTGTCACACAAAGGTTTTAAGTTTTTTTCCCCTTTTCTTTAGTCGTCATTCCCCTATCATTTTAATTTATTTTCATTCTCTTCCTTATATTCTTCTAAAATTTTAAGGCTATATGAATTTCATGCATGGATTAGGATTTTGAAGCTTGTGAGTGCTCTTTTGGATTCAACCAAAATCTATTTTGCATATAGGGTATCAACTGCTAATATATCACTATTTTCTAAAGACAATATATATATATATATATATATATATATATATATATATATATATATATATATATATATATATATGAAGTCGGAACTTTACGGGTGCCGATTACCTCTATTTGTATAGTATAGGTCCGCCCCTGATTCTTAAGATTGCTAGCGAATAGGCTATTACAAAAAAAAATGAAAATAAAAATAATACTGTAATATGTAATTAGTAGTTTTCCTTATAAAATTTTCTTTTAGCTACGCACTCAATGACTTCAATTAGTTGACATTTAATGTTTTGCTGAGTCGTTTTACCTAAAACGTAACCGTTAGAAGTCCAAATCATCACCTCATGATAGTCAATAATCATTTCCCAAATTTCAGTAAATAGATATGTGAAAAAACGGATCATGTTAATTAATGCTCCAATAAAAAGTTTTTACATGTCCATTGTAATTTGACCCTAATATTTTTCTAATTAAGTTACAAGCTAATCAAGGTAGACATTTACCTATTACTTATAATAATTATTAGTTTTTTTATTACATGATTATATAAATGACTTATTACATTATCAGTAAATAAAATTTAAACTCAATAATTTTTAATTCTTAACATCGACCATTGGCTTCTAGCTATGCACAAAGGCCAATATATAATAACAACATACCCGGTATAATTCGACAAGTGAGGTATGGAGAATATAATGTGTATGCAGGGTCGTAGACCTTACTCCTACTTTGTCAAGATAAAAAGGTTATTTTCGATATGTAAAAATATATAATCACAACAGTTTTGATTAGCTAATATGTCACATCATAATATGTCATATCTTAATTAGGAGATTAGTTACAACTAAGTATGGAAAGTTCCCCTTGAATTTGGTTAAAGCATGTGGGGCTAAATTATTAACCAACCATAACTAATTGCTAACTTACTTTTAGGCCAAGAATCATTCTTTGGTTATCTTCTTTTTCTACCATATGGTCCATATATCCAAGAAAATAAGCGCCAAGTACGCCAACCACTTATTCGAAACTTAGGATTTATTGTTGGTCCAAACCTAAAGTTGAGAATGAGAATCTTGGAATAACGATAAAGTTGTTTCGATGTAAATTATAAATTATGGGTTTGAACAGTGAAAATAGTTATTAATATTTGCATTATGATAGACTATCTACATCACGTACTTTGGAATATGATACAATCCTTTTCTGGACACTGTATAAATATAAGATACTTAGTGCACTGGTGTGCCTTTTCCAAAGCCAAAGTTGTACTACTCTTTAGTTCTTCATAGGAAATTGTTAGTCAACAATTGACTTCTCTAAAATGCAGCCCTAGCTCTCGTGAAGACTGAAGAGACAATAACAAGTTCAAATTGTGAAATTTACATTTAAAAGAGATTAACACATTCTAATATGTTATCATTATAATTAATCTGAATTTCAAACAAGTATAAATTTTGCAGACTTTTTCGTGACATTCACAACTGAACTATTCGTGAGTACCAATAGGTTGTTGGTAAGTTCGGGAAATTTGGAATTCTCATAATTCGTAAATAACAAATATTACCTATTTGAATACTACGTTTGAAAGGTCGATATTCAGAATGTACCGCTTTATTAATCTTGTACTATCTAATTTCTTCTATATTTAATTTACTCATTTCTATTTAAGATTTTCTATTTTTAAAATGAATTAGGAAAAATGATTTTCTTATAAGCTTTTGGTTAACTACTTTAATGTATTATCGAAGTTTTTTTTTCCATTAATTGATAATCCACAATAAAAATTAGTACTAAGTTTTGTAGAAGTGTCATTTTCTCTTTTCCTTTTCTTCAGTCAATATGAGGTTTATAAAATCTCTTATTTTTCTTATATATATTGGACAAACCGTAAAGGCAAAGCCAAAAGATAAAGCTATAGTTTTCCACTATATGAAAGAAGTAAAGAACAAGAAACCGGTAATTGCCTTTTTCACATATTTTCTACCTTTTTTCTATGCTACCATAAAATAATGAAGTGGGGCTAGGGACAGAGATAACATATAGGTTATGGGTTAAGGCGGACCTAGTAATTTTTTGATCGGATATTGTATATATTAACTAATCTACTAAATATGAATAAATATAAATTTTGAACCCAGTAACAAGATTCAGATTCATGATTTAAAACTTATGGGTTCAACTTTTAAGATTTTTAGTATTGAGCCCATTATATTTTTAAAGTTATGAGTTCATATCTACTATTTTTGCAATTTTAATAAATTTTTGCATATAATTTATTACTTCGCGTCGAAAGTTATGTGTTTAGTTGAACTTGCTGGTAGAACACTACATCCGCCTCTGCCAGTAACTCAAATAGTTCGTGAGTTTAGTAGCATTTCGAACTTATACACTTCAAATCCTCGCTGGTTAACTATTTTTTACTACATTATATTAATTTGGAAGCCGATTACCCGGTTATGAAATTAGCTCACCTGCCTTTAACAAAATATATGCTTACCAAAAAATGACACGTGTTTATAACCCGTGATTTGATTGGTCGGTGATTTAACTGAACATGCACTGCTGTGCAGGGGTTACTTTCTTTTTACGTGATAAGTAACGGAGTTTGCATGCCTCTGTTAAGTTCTATTGTCCTACTACTGAGGAAAAGATCAACACAATACATCATCTTTGGTTTTAGAATAAAAGTCATATATATTCTTTCACATGAAGCACTAATAGTATATTTACTTTAACAAGTTGGTGTACTTTTAGTCATAACACTGAAAAAACCCAAAAACATACATTATCTTTGGCTTTAGACTCAAAGTCATATATATTTTTCACATGGAACACTAATAGTCTATTTACTTTAACAAAGTGGTACACTTTTAGTCATAACACTAAACACATTTTAATTTTTAACAGAAATCTAAGATCTGACAAAATATTTGTTCCCTTTATTTTCTTGTTTACCGAAAGAAATAACGATGACAGATTTATCTAGATAACAAATAGTAAATATACATAGAATTTATTTACTATTTATCTATTTACTATACGTAAAATATACATTTTACTAAGAAATGTTAAACACCGTTAATTTTTATTTGCAATAATTTTTATCTAGATAACCTCAAATGGTATCTAGAGTTTTTATTATATACATAATATTTACTATACATTGACATAAAATAAGTATACGTATAATCATTGCTGAGAGTAAAATAAATTTTATTACTAAAATAAATATACATAATATATATTTATTAGATTTTTTTATTTTATGGGAGTCAGCGTATAGTAAACATAATATTTATTTTTATTTTACATAGAAATTTTTATTTTATTTGCAATAATTTTTATCTAGATAACCTCAAATGGTATCTAGATTTTTTATTATATACATAATATTTACTATACGTTGACATAAAATAAATATACGTAAAATCATTGCTGAGAGTAAAATAAATTTTATTACTAAAATAAATATACGTAATATATATTTATTAGATTTTTTTAATTTTATGGCAGTCAGCGTATAGTAAACATAATATATATATATATTTATTAGATTTTTATTTTATGTATATTTACTATGCGCTGACTCCCATAAAATAAAAAAATCTAATAAATATATATTACGTATATTTATTTTAGTAATAAAATTTATTTTACTTTCATTAATGATTTTACGTATATTTATTTTATGTCAACGTATAGTAAATATTATGTATATAATAAAAAATCTAGATACCATTTGAGGTTATCTAGATAAAAATTATTGCAAATAAAAATTAACGGTGTTTAATATTTCTTAGTAAAATATATATTTTACGTATAGTAAATAGATAAATAGTAAATAAATTCTATGTATATTTACTATTTGCTATCTAGATAAATCTGTCATCTTTATTTCTTTCGGTAAATAAGAAAATAAAGGGAACAAATATTTTGTCAAATCTTAGATTTCTGTTAAAAATTAAAATGTGTTTAGTGTTATGACTAAAAGTGCACCACTTTGTTAAAGTAAATGGACTATTAATGCTCTATGTGGAAAAATATATATGACTTTGAGTCTAAAGCCAAAGATAATGTATGTTTTTGGGCTTTTTTCAGTGTTATGACTAAAAGTGCACCACTTTGTTAAAGTAAATATACTATTAGTGTTTCATGTGAAATAATATGTATGACTTTGAATCTAAAGCCAAATATCATGTGAGTAGCTCACGCGTGTGTTTCAATCATCAATTGAGAAAAACAAAGGAGTAAAATGTTCTATAAAATTCCGTAGGAAATTATTTTTTGTGAATTTTTATCTACACTTACATTAAATTAATGAATACAATAGATAATTTAAATCCAATGAGGTTAATAGATTTCTTTTATAATTGTGCGTTTGGACATGCAGTTTGTGCGACTTCAACTAATTTATAAATATGTCTACACGCGAAACTTTGGAGTAACGGTAAAATTGTCTTTATGTGATCTATAGGTCTTGAATTCGAGCTGTGAAAACCTTCACTAATGCTTGCATCAAGTTAGGCTGGCCTTCCCCTAAACCCTGCGTGAATGCGAAATGGTTTATGCACCGGACAAATCTCTTGATAGATATGTCCAATCACTTAATCATGGTTGAATAATGTTACATATTTTACTTTAATTTTCAATTATTAAGGTTAAATTATTTAAATTAACGCAATCACTATGTGCTTAAGTATTTACAAAAATTCTCCTATATCCTCGTGGGTGCAAAATTGTTTCCTTAATCTTCCTTTCTCACGTGGACTCAAACTCAATTTCCCAAGTTGAAGGTCTTATTTCCGCCATGGCCACGCCCTGTTACGTCCGATGTCGTGCCATGGTCACGTCCTGCCTCGTGCCATGGCGGCAAGCCACTGCCGATCTCGACCTTGAATTGGGGTGCGATTCGTATTTTTGATGTTGTTTGATATGATATAAGGCATCAACTAAGTTCGTATCGTGTTTTAGGACTTGTTGGTATGTTTGGTTGAGATCCCGAGGGCCTCAAGGTTTTAACTTAGCAATTACCTTTCATATTGCACAATTGGTGTTCGAATAGAAATTGCCAATCAATAAATTTTGAAGGTATTTGATTCTCCTCCATTAACAACAATTAAAAAGCTCCGAAACTTTGAAGCTCTCAATTTATTTCATACATTACTTTCTTCTCAAGGTTCTGTGCTTGAAAATGAGATCCTTGAGACCATCCCCTCTCTAGTCACATAGAAAGATAATAAGATGGTTACGAGCCCTCCTAACATGGAAGAAGTTCAAAAGGTAATAGTACCTTTTAGCCACTTATTGATTGACTTTTTCAAGTAAAAGGTGCACTATTGTCGAAGTTTTGGCATGGATTTCACCCTTCATTTACCATATATATCAGCATCTTCAACTAAAGATAGACAAGTTAAATCCAATGAGTTTAATAGATTTTTTAATAGCTATATATTTGGATCAATTTATGCGCACTTTGATTAATTTTATAACACACTTTATCTTTTTATTAGCATAAGTATTTTGTAACTTTGTCCCCCAATGTATCTTTCTACTAGCATAAGTATTTTGTAACTTTGTCCCCCAAAATCTGGACAAGTAAGAACTAAATCTTAGACCTCGTGATTCTCAACCCATTTTAAGCCTAGCTAGTGTTCAATATTACTCTCTCTATTTTAATTTATGTGAATATGACACAGAATTTAAGAAAAAATAAGAAGATTTTTGATGCACATATATTTTGTGTGATTATAAATTATTACATATAAGTAAATAATTTCCAAATATCAAAAAATGTCATTCCTTTTTACGCGAACTAAAAAGGAAATATGTTAACGGATGGGGTATATGTTTAAATAAAATCATAACAATCTCTTCAAATATGAATTTGTGCCTATCTAGTCACACAAGTAATTTTTGTATTATAATCCTCGTATAACTAGCACATATACATCTTTAAAAATTAAAAAAATTAAAAAAGAGATAAGATTAAAAAAAAAAAATAGCAGCCATAGTACACTGCGATTTAAAGGTTGTACTTTATTCCATATAAAAGGTTGTACTTTATTCCATATCCATCTTTATAGAACTGATGAGAGAAAGAAAAGATGAAAAAATAAACTCAATTGGAACGCTGTCTTCCTCTTCTCTCTTTCATGCCATTTTCACACAAAAGAGACACAGCAAAACCGGAAACAAAAAAGAAGAGAGAGAGAGAGAGAGAGAGAAGAAAGAGAGTGACTTTGATGAGGAGCTTGACTACTGCGTAAAAAAGGCAAAGCAAATGTCGGTTCTCTTTATTAATTCTCACAATATATTGTTCCTTTCTTCAACTCTTTATCTTCCTTTCATTTTAATTCCATTCCATTTGATTTGATTCAGTTTTAGCTATTATTACTCGCTAGTCGCTTCTGTATGGTGAGCTCCGAATTTTCTTCTAAAAATGTACAAAATGCGGTGTAAAATTCGTTCGAATTGTTTCTTGTGATCTGTTTTGTTGCTGAGAAAATGTGCCTTTTTTATGCGCATTCTGTGTTTTTTAGCAATATATAGGAATTAATGATAGGTTATGGAGCTGTTTGTTTTTTTCTCCGATTTTTTTCAAGTTAAATGTGCTGAATGCGGTGTTAATTTCGTTCGAATTGTTGTTGCAATCTGTTAAGTTGTTGAGAAAATGCTGGAAACACTCTCCACCGGAAATCGTCAAACTTTTTTAAAATTTTTTTTGTGCATTTGCGTTTTTTTATTTTTCGAGCTCCGAAAATTTTCAACTGAAATGTGCAAATGCGGTGTTAATTTCGTTTGATTTTTTTTTTTTTTTTGTGATCTGTCCGAATTTCTCAACTGAAATGTGCCAAATGTGGCTTTTATATATAGCAAAATCAAGCAATTAATAGTAATATGTTATGGAGCAATTTTGGTTGTTATCAGGAGTTTCTCAAGCAAATGTGCCAAACGTGGTGTTAGTTGCGTCCGAATTGTTGTTGCCATCCGTTTGGTTGCTGAGAAAATGCTGTAAATTCTTCCCTAAAAAAGGGAAAAAGAAAAAAAAAATTTAAATTTTCGTGTGCAATCTATTTTTTTTTGTGCAAAATTTAAAGAATTTTGATTTAGTTGAAATTTGTTTTGCTCCGAATTTTTTCAAGTATAATGTGCCAATATGGTGGTAAATTGCTGCGATCTGTTTGGCTACTGAGAAAAGGCTGGAAATTGTTCCAACGAAAAAAATAAAAGAGGAAAATCTTGCTGTGCATTATTTGTGTTTTTTGAAGCATTACGTTATGACTGCTTGATTTATTTGAAGTTTCTTGATATTGAGCAGTTTGCTCTTAGCGCTGAATTTCTCAAGTATAATGTGACATTATGTTGTTAATTTTAAATGAATTATTGTTGACGTGTTGCAATATATTTTGGTTACTGAGAGAGTGCTGGAAAATATTTGTACAGTTTTTGAAGAGAAGTAAGGATCAGAATAACTGTTTCCATTAGTTGTAATTTTCTGCTTTAAGAATTTAATTATAATTTTCGATATTTGTACATTTCTTGCACCTACAGCGATATAGTATATGTATTTTGTCTTCTAATCTTTTTTTGGTTTGGTTTACAAGATCATGTTAAAAGAAACTGATTGTTTTGTTTTAACAGGATTGTCAAATCTGAAGAGGACACACATCGCTTATCTTGGAATCTGAGTTTCATATGTTGATTATTCATCTCTGCTTTCCTGAAGAATTAGTGGTAAAAATGATTTATGGATTCTTGTAGTCTTCATAGCTACTTTACCTTAAAGAGTTGATATATTCTAAGAGTTGATATGAAGAATATACCAATTTGATTCAGTTTTAGCTATTATTACTCGCTAGTCGCTTCTGTATGGTGAGCTCCTAATTTTCTTCTAAAAATGTACAAAATGCGGTGTAAAATTCATTCGAATTGTTTCTTGTGATCTGTTTTGTTGCTGAGAAAATGTGCCCTTTTTATGTGCATTCTGTATTTTTTTTACCAAAATCAAGGATTTAATGATAGGTTATGGAGCAGTTTGTTTTTTTCTCCGATTTTTTTCAAGTTAAATGTGCTGAATGCGGTGTTAATTCCCTTCGAATTTTGTTGCAATCTGTTAGGTTGTTGAGAAATGCTGAAACTCTTTCCACCGGAAATCGTCAAACTTTTCTTCTTTTTTTTTTTGTGCATTTGCGTTTTTTATTTTTTGAGCTCCGAAAATTTTCAACTGAAATGTGCAAATGTGGTGTTAATTTCGTTTGATTTTTTTTTTTTTGTGATCTGTCCGCATTTCTCAACTGAAATGTGCCAAGTGTGTTTTTTATATATAGCAAAATCATGCAATTAATAGTAATATGTTATGGAGCAATTTTGGTTGTTATCAGGAGCTTCTCAAGCAAATGTGCCAAACGTGGTGTTAGTTGCATCCGAATTGTTGTTGCCATCCGTTTGGTTGCTGAGAAAATGCTGTTAATTCTTCCCCCCCAAAAAAGAGGAAAGAAAAAAGATTAAATTTTTGTGTGCGTTCTATGTGTTCTTTTGCAAAATTTAAAGAATTTTGATTTAGCTGAAATTTGGTTTTGCTCCAAATATTTTCAAATATAATTTGCCAATATGGTGGTAATTTCAGTTGAATTGTTGTTGTGATATGTTTGGCTACTGAGAAAATGCTGGAAATTGTTCCAACAAAAAAAATAAAAACGGAAAATTTCACTGTGCATTATTTGTGTTTTTTGCAGCATTACATTATGACTGCGTGATTTATTTGAAGTTTCTTGATGTTGAGCAGTCTGCTCTTAGCTCTGAATTTCTCAAGTATAATGTGCCATTATGTTGTTAGTTTCAAATGAATTGGTGTTGAACTGTTGCAATACATTTTGGTTACTGAGAGAGTGCTGGAAAATATTTATACTGTTTTTGAAGAGAAGTAAGGATCGGAATAACTGTTTCCATTAGTTGTAATTTTCTGCTTTAAAAAGTTAATTATAATTTCTTGATATTAATTGTTTGCTTCTTCGTTTTTCTCTCTCGTTAATCTTTTACATTTCTTGTATCTACAGCGATATAGTTTATGCATTTTGTCTTCTAATCTTTTTTCGTTTTGGTTTACAGATGATGTTAAAAGAAACTGATTCTTTTGTTTTAATAGGATTGTCAAATCTGAAGAGGATCCACATCGCTTATCTTGAAATCTGAGTTTCATATATTGATTTTTCATCTCTCTGCTTTCCTGAAGAATTAGTGGTAAATATGATTTATGGAGTCTTGTAGTCTTCATAGCTACTTTACCTTAAAGAGTTGATACGAAGAATATACCAATTTGTTGCAGACTAGTAATCCACCATGAACTGGAATCAGCAAATGGAAATTCATTACACGAACGCTGCTATGCCTTATAATTCAATTGGAAGCTTTATGGATTTCTTTGGAGGTGCTACATATGACCATGTAAATTATATATTTGCCGATCCTCCATATGGTCAGGTACATTCAGTTGTTTTACAGAAATTGATCGTCTTTTCGGTCTACATCCTTGTTGTGCATTCACCTACTTTCATTCTGATCCTGCATTTCCAACTTCTGCCCTTGACCCTTGTTATGCAGGATTGTGCAAAATAACCTGTACAAATGAGGGTACAACTGGAACAATGATCAGTTTTAAATTAGTAGAATTAACTGCACGACCCTGGACATTTTGTAAATCATGATTGGATAACCAGATATTTCAAAAAGTGCTCATGAATATGAAAAAAGAAATACCGTGAGAAAGTTGAAATTTGTTTATCAAGTATGTGGTGTTGTATTATGTACATAAATTTGTCTAGTAGTGTGCAAAGAGCAGATTCAGAACCATGCCTTAGTACACAGGTACTACATGTATCAACTGCATAATTAGCAACTATGCTGCATTTAATGGACACTAGCTTTCGAATTGCTCAAGCAAACTAAGGAACTCTGCTACTAATTGCTAAGCATATGAGGACCTTAGAGGTACCTTTGGATATCATTTAACTGCAACATATACATTCTCTTCATGTATCTTTGGATTCGTCTATATCAAACTGTCAGTCACATGGAAATGTAGAGCAAGATTTTAAATGACAGTGCTATATGACTTCTCTGATCCTTGCAGGAGAGTTTATACCCATCCATCAGTACCAATCCCTACAAATTTGGGTACTCCGAAGCAGGTAGTTTCTCATATTACGAATATGGTCATGAATATGTGGTTAATGATCATGTATCTGGAATCGAGGAGCATGATAGACATTTAGAGAACCCTTCAACCGCCACCGGTGACCAGAATGTAGCTGCAAATGTGCATAGAGAAGAAATTTCAGGCTCCAATTTACGCACTAATTCTGTGGAATGTAAGTACCCTTTTCACTGTCTTTCTACTGCAGTTGATATGTACAAGTTTTTGAAAAAACCCAACAAAAGTAGAGAATGTTTTAGCACAGCCGTTGTGCTACAAATATATAATATGTCACCATTCTCAAAAAAATAGAATGTTGAAAGCCTATGTGTACGGAAACATCTTCCACAGTTTCTCTCTTTATTCTAATTGCATTCTGTATATGACTAAGTATTGTTAGGAAAATGCACCGGGAATTACCATGAATAATTTTTTTTGATTGCTAATTGATGAAAAAACACCCATGAATATCTGCATTAGTTAGCACCCTTGCAGTTCATTCCTATTGTAAAGACATCTCCCCGTGTTTTCTTGTTTTATTTATTATTAGTTTTTATTATTTAATAAACAAAAGATTACAGAATCTCAAAGCCATTTGTATACTAGGATCAACCCTTTAAAACCATAATTCTATGTCTTTACACCTTCTCCTTTACTCCTATAGCTCTGAGCATCAAGGACAGGGATCTACTGTTCTTTTGCATCTCATAGTTATATCTGGTTTAAAAGGTGAAATGACAGCACTCACCTTCCAATGGTTATCTTGCTGTCTTGAAAGCTATTGAGCTATAAGCCTCATGTTTGAACGAGTCTTCCGCAATGCCCACTCAAAGTTTATTAGTCAACCAACCAAATTTGACTTGGATGGGTTAGAAGAAGGCCATCCAACACCATAAACAAATTCCTCTAGTCTGATAACTCCTTTCATTGATTCATGCTCACATATGAGATTGGTGGTAGCCTGTAGTCTGCAGTAGTTGACTCAAGTTGATCCTCTGAAGGCATTGAGATGTTTTTCTGCTGTTTCAGTAAAAGAGACATCTGCTACAGCATTTCTGAAGACCATCTCTTTTAGTACCAATTTTGTATAGACGATAGAAATGGCTGGTCACACTGCCAACATTCTAGATGGGACAGATCATTTATCAAATTGAAGATCTGCCTGTAAATACATGTTAATAAGTCTGTGGTGAGTGATAAAATGAGTCCGTTTATGAAATAAACAAAATACTAGTACATTATACATTCCTAAGTCAAAGTGATGGTGCTAAGGTTGCTTTATTACACTCTCTAGATCCGCTTCCCTCTGTTTCTGTAGTCTCTAAAACCTTCTGCTTTGCTGCTTCAATGATAAATGTTATTCAGAAAAGCTCAGTGACATTTTCTTCTTTATGATAACTGGTTACAACTTACAAGTTTCTTTCTGTTTTCCATATATCAATTTCTGAAAGTTATGTGTGTGGCAAAAGTAACCTAAGGAGCATATAAGATGAAGTGAGAAAATAATTGCCTAGTGCTTTTTTAAGAAGGAAGCAATGTAATGCTTATAACTGTTTAGCTGCAAATCAGACTACCCAAATAAACATAGTTTTACTTAATAATGATAGTTTCCTTCTGTAAGGCAGCTGTCTAGAAGCATGTTTTAGTACATTCCTCTATTATGCATTCTGTGTTGCAATCTATATCGATTATACATCTGAAATTTGTGATGGAATTGAGTTTAAAAAGTAAATAGGTCGATCTGAACGCAGCAAAAATTGTATGGAATATGTCAGTGTTGGACCTTATGCCTTTGAGCATTTGCAGTCTCATTTGTTGTCATTTCTGCTGCTGTTGCTTGTGCTATTCATAAAGAGCTTCCTACTCTTATGATACATTAGGTTATCACTAAGCATGTCCCTTTGCTCTTTTTCAGGTCCTAGGGGTCAAATTAATACTCGTGACAGTGAGGTATGAAGCTTTATTTCAAAGTTATGTTTCTTTTCTCTTTCATGCCTTGGTCATTAGTCCAGCTGATGTATAACCACCACCTCGACTTTCTTATTCATAGTATCTGCATACTACAACAAAACTGCTCTCTGTGTTGTGGTTGTAACTATAGTAATGATTTCAAAGCAGACAAATGATATAACAGCTAGATGTTTTAAATAGTTTTAAACTACTCTTTCGACGAATAGGAAAAAGTGTAATAGTAACAAGAGGAGTCTTGCATTTTCTATTCCTGCTGATGTTTTCAGGAAGTGCTTCTGGCTGCTAAGTAAGCATGGGCCGTTGTCCTGATTAAAATTACTGACTAGTTTCATTCATCTATTTTGTAAATTAATGCAGGTTGTTTGGCAAGATAATATCGACCCTGACAACATGACCTATGAGGTTTGATTTGTAAAATTTCTGTCATCTTCACTTATTAGACTTATATTATCATTATCTTGTGCACCATCAAATAGTATCATTATCTTGTGATCCATTTGAGAGACATCGAGAATCTCATTTCGCAGTTCTTTTAGTAATGCTTTGGTTATTAGAGGGAGAGAATTAGTTGTCAAAGTTATGCAGGTTAATGTGTAATGTTTATTGCCATGAGGAGCCCTGTAAGATACGGTATATTTTATCTGGGATCTCTATCACCTACGAGTCTAGATGGAGCAAAATGGATATTAAGGATTCATCTAGTTGACCCCAGCTAGCTTGGGATCGAGAGTTAGTTGTTGTTGTAGACATGTGATGTGCATCATTGACGAGAATGGTGGCTTAGTGTCGCATGACAGATGAAACTGATATTTGATACAATTTTTCGTGATTCAATATTGAAAATGTCAACACTGCTTTCTCGAGGTTGAATTGATCATCTTTATAATTCTTTTAAGGTCCTCTGAACAAAGAATTGCTCCATGCAGCCGATGACCAGCAAAGTGTAGTTTTGAGAGCTGCCCTCAAGACATGAATTGAGTGAATAAGCTTAGACCTACTAATGTTGTGGAACTTAAAGGGATAAATATCTGACCTACTAATACCCGAGCTAGTGTATGATAAGATTTCTAACTGCATCAGATCATCAGTTGATCTGCAACTTCTGAAAAATCCTTTGCATGAACTACGTGTAAAAAGAGAAAAAAAGAAGAGCAGGATTATGGAAAATCAGGAGATTATTGAGTTTATTCTTCTTTGCTAAAGAGTGTTTTGATGCTCACGGCTCCCTGTGGAAGTTTTCCTATCAGATCGTTCTCATCATTGAACCATTTTTTCGTATATAATAGTCTTGATGATGATACTATTTAAGCAAATTGATTTAGATATCATATTAGAAAATTTATAGCTGATGGGTAGTGTAACTGATGGACCTGCATTACATACTGTCCAGTGTTCACATTATTCTCTGCAGCTATTCATCGAAGAGAATAAATGATTTTTTCTTTTAATGATTGTTTCCTTTTGTTCAAGTGATGATCCGTAAGTAATGTTTTAGTTTTTCTTTACTGTGGAGTATTTGAAGATTTATGTTGGAGACCTGGTAAAACATGTAGTGTTAATTCTATGTGGATTGAATTACAGGAATTACTCGAATTGGGGGAGGCTGTTGGAGCTCAAAGCAGAGGTCTTTCCCAAGATCAGATCTCCTTTCTTCCAATCACAAAGTTTAAGTGTGGCGTATTCTCAAGAAAGAAATCAAGAAAGGAAAGGTAGAACAAACCCATCGAGAATCTCTTCCTATAAATAAGGGCAACTAATGGAAAAATGAACAATGTCTAATAATCCTAAGCTCTGACATAATAAAATTTTATTTGTATGCTTCTTGTTCTGTGCCGATTTTTATGTTTCTTCAAAGTATAATAGGCTGGTGGGTTGTCTTTCTATATGTGACTAGTTGTCTTTTATGTTTCTCATCAACAATCTTCTTCATCTGAATAGCGCATGGATTTCTACTCTTTATCTTTTTTAAGTTTAAATATAGATATTTTACCACAGTATTCTATATTACCTTGTCCCTTGGTTGGTATCATGTCCTTTTATGTTTCGCTTGCGCATATTCTTTTCCAGACTTCCTTTGAGAGATGTTATATTCTGCATATTGTGGAGTTTAATATATGTATGTGACGGTGTGTGTCTTTATTTGTTTGTTTGGTTTGTTTTTTCCCCATATGTAATTGAATTCTGAGATAACTGAATGGAAAATGTCATCTTTATTATCTATTAATTCTATCCTGAAATTATTATTATTGTCTATCGTGATTATCTTTGCCTAGTATTGTGGGCAAGGTATTGTATCAAAGGTTTTCACTGATCACAACAGATTTTCCTTCTTATTTCCAGGTGTGTCATCTGCCAGATGGAGTACAAACGAAATGACCGACAGATCACTCTTCCCTGCAAACATCTCTATCATGCTGGTTGTGGCAGCAGATGGCTAAGTATCAACAAAGTAATCAATTGAACCCTTTAAAAACAATTTCCTTATATGCATCATTTAACATGTATTCCATTGCTAAGCCATTCATTAATGTGTTAGGCTTGCCCAATTTGCTACTCGGAAGTGGCGATTGATACATCGAAGCGGTGAAGCAAATAACAAGCACCATACGGAACTGGCTTCATATTTTTCTTCTTGGTCACAGCATTTTCCTTTTTTTCTTTTCGTTCACGTTCTCCTTATAGATCTTATTTTTCCTGTTGCTTCTGTGTTACATTAGATAACTATAGTCTAGTGGTAAATAAGAACAGAAAGAAACACCACGTTTGACAGTTTCGTTAGATGTTGGAGCTTAGTACCACATGTTCTGTTTTGAATATTAGCCATGATCTCAGAACTTTGTCACAGAAAGAATGTCTACTTTTACTTTCACTGTCCCGATTCTATTGCCTGGGAGAAATACGAAGAGGAATGAACCTTTTGTTTTTGTTTTTCTGCCTCAAATAGATTCTTGTGCGATCTGTTATGAAAATGAGATTTTGCAGTTGAATTGCATTTCATATTGGGTAAACTCTGTTGAGCTTTACAAGGGCTTGTGTAGATGTACAGAAGCATTCGACAAAAACATCTGTGATTGGTATGAAAGGAATTGGGGAGAAAGTAAAGAGACAACGGTCGGGTATTAGTAAATATGTGATTTTGATAAATTAACAGGCGAGGAAACACGGCAATATCCGAAATTCACTTCATTTATACTTACAGCTTGTTGTTACGTATTGTATTGTTTCGTATTGTTACTTTATATACGATATTTATTTTGATGGTTACTTATATTTTATTATATCGTACGCCGTCTTTACGTAACGACGAAATGTGCTACTTTATGTAACGACCGATTTGGTGTGGTCGCGTTGTTACCATGTCTTTTTCTCTCATCTCGCCCTTTATTATTATTACTAAATTTTATTTTATCATTTACCCTATCTTTTTTATATAATAATTCTACCTCGTATCATAGTTTATTCTTTATATTGTTGGTGCGTGATATCATAAAACGACGACAATCGATACAATTTATGCAAATATTATATTTATCAAACGATACAGTACAATACGATATGATACGTTACATTATGAAATAATATGTAACAACCATCCAAAATAGTTAATTTTCGCTCTCCAGAGCTGCATTACTGGTTGTCCAAACTGAATTCGCTTATTTACCTCAGAGGGATGTGGTGTACTAATGGGATAGTTGAATTTCCTCTAAATTTAATTAGGGTTCTCGGGTTCAAGCCTTCGAAATGGAGAATGGAGAACTTTTTTATAGGGAGTGATTTACCTCTTTTGTGGACTCACTTGGCAAAATAGAATTAGTCAGACTAGCGAGCTTTGGAATTAAACCGGGAAAAAAAAAATCTTATTCCGTTTGCTTATCTAAATCAACAAGGTAAATTCTGCCAATTAGTCTCTGCGAATGAAACCTCACAATATAGTCCTCATTTAAATTCATCTTAGATCAACATTATAGTAAATAAAATTTTAAAGTATCAAAAGCTTGCTATATTTCCTACTGGCATAAGAATCTCTAATGATGCATAGGATCTAAAGTAAATGTATTACCATGACTAAACTCGGCTTGTGAGCTTGTTCACATTGTCGGTCCAAGTCCGAAAGAAGGAGGATCGCGATGGGTTGACAGCCAGCATAAAACTAATGAATTAATGATGTAGCCTCACAATGTCAGTAAGAAGTATGCGGGTGACTATGTTTACACCCAAATTTCACCCGAAGTCTACTAATTGTTCTTTCTCGTCATTCATCTTGTTCCAAAATATTTTTCATTTTAAGTTCTAAGGTTTCTCAAACTTAATGATTAGTAATAATACAAGGACTAGTCTTCCTTGAGTTTGGGAGTTGAGTAAATGGTTATTGGCTTTAAAGTTTTCCACTAGGTCAGGGGTTCAAGACTAGTATGAAGAACCCATCAATGACTAGTACAACAACAACAACAACAACCCAGTAAAATTTCACTAATGGGGTCTGGGGAGGGTAGTGTGTACGCAGGCCTTACCCTTACCCCGAAGGAGTAGAGAGGCTGTTTCCGAAAGACCCTCGGCTAAAAAAAAAACAAAAAAACAAAAGGACAAAAAGACCATCAATGACTAGTAATACAAGGAAATTCATGATCTAGAAAAGCAGCACATCACATCCGAATCAACTGTAGATCGTACCATCTTTGCACGCTAAGTTCAGTTCTCTCTGATAGCGATTTAGATCACCTCTCCAAGCTTGTCTGATCTAAGTGTATGAGACAATCAATCATGACAAGTTGACCGATCCATATTATTAGCATTTGTAGATAGAATTCGTTTGTTGACCGATGAACTCATCCTCAATGACGTTTAGGCTCCCCAGTTGCTCAATTCTGCCAATTAGCCTTGTAACAGAGTCTAAATATACTAAGCGGATGGAGTGTTGAAAAACATTTGGATAGCTCCTGGACCCCTCTCGTCCACCAGCCTTTCTCATCCCATTGTGAACAGAGCCATGGTAAATTCAGGTTCTGGTATTGGATTATCATCCACTTCTGGAAATCCAGGAGTAGAAGAACTCCTTCCTTGAACTGGGTTTGTATTTGGCTGCTGCCAATATATGCTGAGAAAATGCCACAGATAAAACCTTTTAGCTCATCCGTCATCTCGTCATCCTTCTACCTGACCAGCTAACTGTGCTCCTGTTTGAAAGAAATTCAAACAATAAGTATATTTCACAGTACAACTATTCTTGTGGGATGTCAGCATTTGGTTCCAATGAAGACGGAAAAGAAAAGTTGATGGTCTATCGGAAACAGTCTCTCTACTCCCTCGAGGTAGGGGTAAGGTCTGCGTACACACTACCCTCCCCATACCCCACTTGTGGGATTTCACCGGGTTGTTGTGTTGTTGTTGTTGAAGAGGGAAAATGAAAGGGAGGGAAAAATGGTGACACAATACTTGGGCCATGTCTTGGATAGAAACAAAAGGCTATGAGATTTATTAAACCTTCATATGGCGAATGGATTGATCATATATTATACTTCTGGACGAAACAATCTTGTGACACTATATTTCCTTACAACTCTTAGGGGTCGTTTGGTACATGGGATAATGATAATAATCCCGAGATAGAATTTGAAATTGTATTTATCCCATGTTTGGTCAGAGGTATTAGCTAATATGGGGATAAATTTTACATTAAAATGGTGGGATTAGTTATTCCATATAGAAGGTGGGATAGCTAATCCCATGGTATATCCCACCCCATTCTTAAGGGGTCGTTTGGTACAATGGTGGGATATATTGTACCAGACGAACCCTTAAGAATGGCAAGCATTAGCTGCTACAATCTTTGAGACCCATTTATATATTTTCCCTAATCTAGGACGACGACACCCATAATGGCAACTATGAGAAAGAGTTTAAGAATTAAGAAAGAAACAATCGAGCTCCTTTTAAAGCTAACTTTTGATAACTTTGTCTCTCCAAATCTACAATTAAGCTACAAGATGTGATACAATAGGAGTAAACTTTTTTCACTGACTTAGCAAGAACAAAGAGTAGGATTTTGATTACATCTTCAGCTTAAAAGATCAGGATGACCACTACGCTTGAAACAATGAGTTGAGTTGCATAACTAAACCGTTAAAATATGACCTAAGAGTTGGTCAACATAACAGGAACTAATTTAGAAAGAAACAGAATTCACATCTAGCAAGATACCACCTAATATTCAGATAATATGATCTTAAAATGCGCCATGGAGTAATGCAGGAGTGTTCAAATGCAAGTCACAATACCTCCGCAGGAGAAGAAGATGATCAAGTAGTCAGGCTCATGGCCTGACGATTGCAGATCAACTCCTGTCCCCTCCTAACCATTGGAACATGTCTGTGGGGCCAAGCTTTTATGTAGCTTAAGTAGGTTTGGCGACAGAATTCTTATATTGAGCAGTGAACATCAGTATCGAGTAGGAGGTCATATCCGGTAAATGGAAAACAATTAACTATTTCCATATGTCTCGTTAAGTGAATCAAACTTTCATAAATCTGATCGGACCGTGGATGTGTCTTGTCTCTAACAATAAACTCAAAAAGTTTTCCATTTACTTCAATGGAGCTGCAACCAGGTGTTTTTTCTAATCCTCTTTCATCCATCATCTTCCTAACATCTCGTGCCTTAAACCGCATATTTGCTTCAACATACATATTAGCAAGTAAGACATAAGTTCCACTATCACCAGGATCAAACTCAAGAAGTTTCAGAGCTGCCTTTTCCCCCATCTCGACGTTCCCATGAACTCGACAAGCAAAAAACAGTGCTCCCCATATTGAAGCATCAGCCGCCATTGGCATTCTCTGGACAAACTCATAAACTTCATGCAAAAGCCCTGCCCTGCCCAAAAGGTCCACCATACAACAGTAATGTTTAGATTTAGGAGGAATTTTGAAATTTGCACTCATTTCAGCAAAAAGCTTTTGCCCTTCTTCAACCAAACCTCCATGACAACAAGCTGATAAGACCCCGAGAAATGTGACATCATCTGGTATCAGGCCACCGTCAACCATCTTCGAAAAATATGACAAAGCATCACGTCCATTTCCATGAAATGCTAAGGCACCAATTGCAGCTGTCCAAGTCAATGAGTTTTTCACGGGCATCTCATGAAAAATTTGAAGTGCCTTTTCCACATTACCACATTTGGCATACATATCAACAAGCGCAGTTCCCAGTGAAACAGTTAGACAAAGCTTATGTTTTTTGATGTAGTGGTGAATCCAAAACCCAATATCAAGTGCGCCAAGCTGCGCACAAGCTGATAGGCAACTAACCATAGTCACTTCATCAGGTTTTACATTCATGGTTTGCATTTCGTGAAACAAAGCCAGTGCCTCTTTACCACACTTAGCTTGGACATAACCTCCGATCAAGGCATTCCACTGTACAATAGCTTTCTCTGGCATCTCATTAAAAAGCCTCCTCGCTGCATCCAAAAGGCCTAATTTAGCAAACCCACTAATCATTGTAGTCCAACTTACCATAGTCCTCTCCTCCATCCTATCAAACAAAGCCTTTGCTTCGTGTACACTCTCATTCTTCACATACATGTCTATGAGTGCATTGCAAAGTGGTACGTGAATATTCAAGCCTGTATCCATAACATAGCTATGTAACCTCCTCCCTAGCTCCAAATTCTTAAGCTGACCACACGCCCCTACTATCCCAATAATAGTAACTTCATCGGGCTCCACAGATGCCATTTTCATCTTCTCAAATACCATCAACGCCTCCCTCGGTCTCCCAGTCCTAACATAACCATTAATCAGTGAATTCCAAGAAACTAGGTCCCTCATAGAACTTTCATCAAACAGCTTATTTGCATGCTCCAACTTCCCACAAGAAACCAAAAAATGAATCATTGCATTGTGCACAAACACATCTTGATCATGACCAAACCTCAAAATATGCACAAGAATCTCTTGACCCATATAATACAAATCCAATCTAGAGCATATCTTAAGCAACAAAGGAAAAGTATGATTATCAGGCTTCAAACAAATACATTCACTCCCTTTAGTTATAAGCATCTGTTTGTTCAAAAAAATGGAATCTTTGGGGTTTTCGCTTACACTACAACCCCTTATATCCATATTCCAAGAAAATGTATTTGTGTTTTCCATGTTAAGCATTTGTTTGTACAAAAATATCGCATCTTTGGGGTTTTCACTTTCACCACAGCCCCTTATAGCCATATTCCAAGAAAATGTATTTGGGTTTTCCATATTATACAAAATCTTTTTACAATAATTAAGATTACCCTTTTCTGAGAGGGCACAAAAGGCTATTAAACGACTTGAAGCAAACCCATCTGAGAATAGGCCAGTGATAATCATCTGAGACTGAATTTGTTTGAGTTGAGTCATGTATTTGCATTTGATTTCTAAAAGAGACAGTAGTGCATTGGTTTGGACAAAAATATGATTTGTCCTCCATTTGCATTGGGATATTTCAAGTTTGGTTTTGTAGTGGGGTAATTTAGAGCAGGGGAGTATAGAAGAAGAATAAAAAGAAAGGATTTTGGAGAGTGGTTTTAGTCTCAAATGGTTTAGAGATTTGCAGCAGTTGATGTTGAAGGATGTAGAAATGATGTGCATCTTGGGAAGATTAATACTTTAGCCATATGCAGCTAGATGAAGACAGATTTTATAGGACAAAGTTGGAAATTTTGGTAACAGAAGAACAAATATTCAGAAGGATTGCAATTTGTTGAAAAGGAATCTGTAAAAAAGAAGGGTGTTTTAAACGACATTTTGGTTCTTTGTCCTCAAATGAAAATAGAGGTTTTTTTTACTCTTGGGGAGAATTGTCAAGATAGAAATCTAATCAACTAAAGTCGAAACAGAGAAGTCTATCCTCTTTCATATCCTTGGATAAGCCAGGCGTTTCTTACATTTTTTTAATCTGCAGTACAAGTTGATGATAAAATGGTCAAATAAGTTTTCAAACAGATAAGTCTACTATTGCCTTTTTGTGCTAGCTTAAACTTCATGGTTTAACTTGTATGGATTTTGTGTGTTAACCGAAACTTTCCAAGTACAAAACATAGTACAACAGGGACACAAGGAAACTAGGAGAATATATGGCATAAAGCTCACCTGTGGCTTTATTAGAAGCTGATAACAAAAAATTAAAAAAAAAAACTGATATGGAAGCAGGTTGACTCTAGCTACTGGAAAAGCTTGTATCAGATCAGATGAGAGCTGACCTACTAATCTGCACAAGTTTTACAAATATAGAACACCAAAATTGCCTATATACTAAAGAAAACAGAGACGAAATCACTGTACAAAATCACCTTTCTCCTACTATTACTACTTGTTCCTCCTGTTTAGTTATGAAGAAAATTGCATCTAGGACCCTTTATACATCGACCACTCGGATAATATGGGCAGGGCTTATTCCTGTTGAAGCCACCTCTAGATGAACCTCCAGGCCCTCTACTTCCAGAAGAGGGTTGCCTATCCCAGTTCCTACTATTGTAACCAGAATTACTACCATGAGATCCTTTGTCCCTCTGACCCGAGAATCTCCCATCTTCATGGTGATCATTATTTCTTGTCCCCCGACTTCCACTAGGTGCACCCCTACCTTGATTTGAATCTCCTTGAGATGGTCCTTGGATATGTGCTCCAGGATTTCCAGTTCCTATAGCAGCCCACCCATTACCAGATGTAGGTGCTTGAATAGTTGATCCTGAGCTCACTGTTGGAGCGACCCAACCTGGATTGGCATTTCCAGGCGCCACGCCCTGAACACCAGGATTCCCTGATTGTGCAACCCATCCGGGGTTCGGATTCCCAGGAAGTGGCCCAGTGGGAACCCACCCAGGATTTGGGTTCCCTTGAGGCATTGCTTGAACAGTCGCTCCCCAGTTCACATTCATGATTGCTGGTACAGGTCCACCCCAGCCCACATTTGGATTTCCTGGCATCATACCCCAGCCATTGTTATTTTCAGGCCTTAACGCTGAAGCAGAACTCATATTCTCTTGCAAACCACCCCATGGAACATTAAGCATAGTTGTAGGCTGTATGTTCTGTTGGCTGCCTTGAGCTGGAGCTCTCCAATAATCAGGTTGAGGCAAAACTGAGGCACCTGCATTTGAATAATTTCCAGCAACATTCTGAACAGATGACGACGTAGTACCCCAGTTACCATATCCCTGTGGCTGCCCTGGTGCCAGAACAGAAACATTTGGCTCTCCCTTGGAAGGTGCAGCTGCAACCCAAGTATTGACATCCACATTAGGGTTCTGCATATCAAGAGATTCTGCTTGGAGAGCTGCTGCATCCCATGCACCAAATTGGCTATTCATCACTGCAGTATGTTGTTCGCTACTAGAAGCAAATGACTGAACATTTTGCAAAGAATATCCAGACTGTGCAGCAGTTACCTGCTCAGAAGTGGGCGCTAGACCAAAATCACTACCAGAATTCACATTATTACTATCCAATCCCCTAACTGAATGCACACCAGAATTTTGAACAGAAGTAGACATATGAATCCCACCATCTGGTGGAGCGGGAGGAGATTGGAGAACTCTGTTACCACTAGGATACAAATTTGCAGCTGTAACAGCAGATCCATCTCCTCCAACCCAACCGGCATTATTTTGCTTTGGAGTGGGAGAAGGGAGATTCATAGAATCACTGTTACTCCAATTCTCCGTAGAAAGAGCAGAAACTTCACCAGAAGAAGTCATTCCACCTCCAGAGGGAACCAAACGACGAGAATTCTGAGATCCAATATTCTGGTCGACTTGAGGTCTCTCTCCATCTTGTTTTTGCAGAACAGTTGTTGAAAGTATATTGTCAACTGCTGATGGCACTTTCTCAAACCTCCCTGCCAATGTATCAGTCAAAAGAATAGATTCCTCTTGTTTATCGGTAGTTTTCCATATTTTCAATTCAGCAGGGAAGTATCCTGTATTGCTCCATTTACGCAACTGGACCATAGAAAATGGTCCCTGTATTTTACCAGAAGGATCCTTGTAATGCCACATTTTTTCAGCTTCGTTGATCTTGATGGAAGTTTCTGCAACCTTACTCTGGAGTATAGCTGGAGAGCCTACCGATGACACACCAGAAAATGATTCCGTTCTTGACAAAAATTGGCTATTCCGTCCAGTTGGGTCGGAATTAGCAGCAGACGACGGCTTCTCCAGATTCTTAGATTCTGTCTCCCTATCCCTTCCTTCATTCCATGTATCTTCATTCAGTCCCCCTCCAGAATGCGCACCATCTTCACTTCTGCTCAAAACGTTTTTACCAGAGGAACTCCTGTTTAATTCCAAGTTCTTTGAAGAAACTTTTCCTACAGCCCCCCAGGATTCTTTTGGAGAAAAGTTGCTTCTTGGAGAAACTGGCGCACGTCCTCTCCGGCTAAAACTTGAATCTCTAGACCTCATGTAAACATCTGCATGCAGAAGCAGCAACTTCCAAATTATACACAGCAAGGTGTATTAACTATAACAGATGAAGAAGAAAAAGGAACTAACAGAACCTCGTCTATCATTACTTTCACTATCCTCATCCTCGGACTCGTAGCTTGGGTCCATTTTTGGATCCGCATGTATTTCTGGAACTTCCTCAAGTCTACGCTGACGCTCATCGGGAGTCTTCAAGAGCTGTAGTTTCTCTACACATTCTCTAAGTGTAATCATTAGTTAAGGAGTATATAAGAGTGACTGATTCAGCCCAAGCGACAAGAAGCAAAGACTAATAGAAGGGGGATGGGAGAATTGCTTCTAAAGGTGCCATCTTCTGTTGTATTGGTGGATCTCTCTATATTTGATCTGGACAAAACAATATTCAAGGTCCAAAATTCAAACAACGCCAAAGTGAGGATAAGTTTATTAAACATAAAGTTTATTAACACTATGTTTGGATCATTGTTACCCATCGTTTTATAATGTATTGTATTGTACTGTATTGTATTGTATTGTTTTATGGATACAACGTTTGAATAGATTGTATCGTTTGCGGTTGTTAAATAATATTTTTGTTATTTGGTTTGACTATATCGTTCAGTAGTGTAACTGATAAGTTCACTACAAAACCCGCAATTGTTTTAAATAAAATCTATCAAGAATTACACACAAAAATAATTTAAGAAAACCTCTTTCTACTAATTTATCATTAATTACGTAGCTTGGAAACAAGAGCAAAAACCTGGGGAAAAAAAGGTTAATTAATATTAGCAACACCAAAAAAATATCAAAACGATGAAAAGAGACAAAGAATCGAATGGAGACTTGGATAATAAAAAGAACGGGGCAAACCAACTCTAGAAAAGATGGAAGAAGACAAAGTAGGTGAATAGGTCAGAGATTTGGAGTTAAAATAAAATAAAAATTAAATGATGAATTAGAATTATGGAGTAATAAGTAAGGCATAATTAGAAAAGAAAATAGGAAACGATCCCACCACACCAAATCGGTTGTTTCATAAAATGGGGCTTTTGGTTGTTCCGAAACAATGGATTTAACAATACGATACAATCAATTTTAAATAAACAATCAAAACAAACATTGTTTTGGGATAACAATACAATACGATACAATAGGTAACAACCAACCAAACAAGCTGTAAACAACATAAAATAACAATTAAAAGGAAGTTTTTTTTTTTAAAAAGGAAACACATGAATTACTGCAAGAGCACAGAACATTCATAACCTAGAGATTGAATCCTAATGCAAACCAAGCATATGCTAAAAAAAGCAATAATTTTGATAAGCAAACTTTATTCATCCTCTGATATCAAGGAAAATTTATTATCAGGCCCAGCACTGCACACAATTTTTGGCCCTAACAGTCCTGCTACAGAGAAAAAAATGAAAACCAATGAATACTTTTATCTTTCAAGCAAAATATTGCATTGCAGTTTGATAATGGCAGGAGGGAAAGGGAAGCGAATAGAAATGACAAATTTTTGGCGAACAAAGGATATTCCTTCTTGCGTCCTTTCTCACTTGCTCGATCACGAAGATGACTGAGACGGAGTATCTCTGACTCCAGCCACTGAACATCAGCAAAAAGAACCAGGCAAGATATATTAGAACAACTTAGGAACCCAATAGAGGATGGCTAGAAGCAGAAAGAATCCATCAGAAGTGCAAAACAAAGAACAAAATCAGTACAGAGCATAACCTGACACAATTCTTTTCACACCAAGAGGAATAGAACATTTTATGCTAAAGACCCTCAAAAAATAGTCAACTTTTAAAAAGTTCATAAAAAGATATTTTGACGCCTAACCATTAACGCTTATATAGGTTGAGACTGGGTAACTGAACTCCATAAGGTTTATGGTAGCCAACAAATGAGTGCATCTCTGAATTCTTATAGAGGTCAATAACCATGGCCGGTATATGTGTTGACGAGACTTCTCCAATCCTCAAAATGCTAAAGGGTAAGTACAAAGATCTAAAACCTACAAATTTCCCTTTTCCACTTACAATATCGCTTTCAATATGCCTTTTCTATTTTCTCTCCTAAATGTCCTAGCACAATAGTAGCATCTGCAATGCTTAATCTGCAAAGTGCTGACTGCCAAAACTACTTTTCTTTAATAAGGTAAAGATGTTATTGATAGATAGGGGCATAAATTCCAGTATACAAGAGGTATACAAAAAATAAAGAATACTACACCAATAGCTATTTGTGTAGATAAAAATGCATCTAAAGGACCAGGCACTGCAGGTCAAATAAACAGTCATCGTCATGTCTGAATAGCTAGTCCAAAAAGGGGCACATAGCTTATACATAGAATTTCCACAAGCTAAATCATGAAGATTGCACATGCACCCAGAGACAGAGGAGACAGCCACATAGAAAGAGACAGAGATCCACTTCATTCCAAGTTTTAAGAATGTAATAGAAGAAATAATCTGCCAAAAAGGAATTTCACTCCAACTGCTGAATTACTTTCTTTCAACCTTACTAATCACTGGCAGATCTCTAAATGACAATCCTATGCACATTGATAGAACTATTCAAAAGAAACTTTTCGGTTTAACTTACATCATTAACTCTTGCTGCATGTATTTCCATGGCCTTGTCAAGAATGTCACGCTGTGAATAAACCAATTTAATCAGCATAACAAGAATAAGTGCAAACCAGAAGTATTTATCGATATCAAGCTGCAGCATACCACTTTTGGTCTATCAATGAGTCCACATCTCATACTCTGGCGCAGACGTTTGCATTCTTCCTAACAAGTCATAAGAGATACATATGAACAGCTTGGACAGAAGACAATACTTTTCTTCCGATAAGTACGATTTCATTAAATGCATCAAGAAGGTGCTAATATGTATGAACAGAAGACAACCAGCTTTAAGATCATTGCTTCTTTTCTAAGGGGTGACAGGTGAATAATACTAAGAATACCATGCACGAGTACAACATGGATGAAGCAATACCGTCAGTTACGCAAAAAAAAAAAAATTTCTTTTCTTGTAACCTTGTTTGGGGGGGGGGGGGGGGGGGGGGGCAAACCGAGACTTTTGTTGGATAACTAATCAAACATGGAGTATTTAATCGTGCTTGTACTCCAAAGCAACCCAAACACCAATGTAGGAGGCAAACTCTGGTTGAATATAACCCCTTCCCTCTTGTTTCCACGTTTTCCTTTCTGCCTGCAAAACCCCTACCCTCGTCTTCAGCGTTTTCCTTTATGCAGCGTCCGGTTTCCAGGGTTCTACTGAGGAATGGAGAAGTAATTGCTCCCAACAAAAGGTCTTTTAAGTGTTTAGATTATATAGGAAAACTAGAAAAAGGCAGGGAAAACAGTGGTTGATTCCAAGTACAGCATTGTCCATACAAAAGCACGAGGAGAAAGGAGATATGGTCGAGGTAAACTTAATCAAGGGTGAACCTCAAACCCTCTAGTACTCCAATAACCCCCTCTCTCTTCAGTCGTCAGTCAACAACGCAAACAGCAGTCGAACACCAATGGTGACCTTCCAAGCATTGCTTTTAAAAAGCTTCACTATATTGTGATAAGAACTTCTGTGACCTTGATTCCATTGCTTTCACTTCTATCTTAGATAAAATTTAGGCTTAATACACAAAAAATTCTTCTAGACTTTGCTCGTTTGCAACTTGAGCACTTAGACTATCCCGGGCTTCTGTTACCCTTGAATTACAATTTTTGATGTCTATTACTACTCTGGACAAAAATTTGGGGGAATGTTCTCCACACATGTAGAATTTCTTACATTGAACAAAGTTCTAATTTTTTTAAACTCACATTTTTGGGAGCACTTCTTTTCCAGCCAAACTATAAAAAGGTTGGCCGATAATCCATTCTTTAGGAGTAGTAACAGTTCTAAATTTTAAGCACATCGCGTTTTACTTCAAATTAACTTAATTCTGTTTAAGCTCGCGCATTTTTCGCAATCCATGTAACAAGCATGACTGGAACTCATTATTTCCCAACATACTATTTTTTCAGTTTAAACTTGCTCATTTTTTGAGAATCTGTTTGGCTGGAACTCTATTTATTTTCTGGCATAACTACAGCTACAAATTTTAAACAAGCTGCATTTATTTTAAATAAAACTATTCTTTCTTTTACAGTTGCGCATTTTTGGAACTCCATTTCTCGTCTAGATTGGTAACAAGTTTGGCTGCAACTCTTATTTTTGGGTTCAATCCAATGTTCTAAACAAAAAGAACAAACAACTGAAGAGGAAAAAAGAACATATAAAAAGAAAAATACAGTCAAAACAACTAGTAATGGTACATGATCATGTGACAATTAGTTGATGGAACAAATAGCCATGTGGAGGCTTATTTACACTCTGTGCTCATGCACCAACAGAGAACTGAAACCACTCTTCCAGCAACCTAGCATGTTAGGGCGAAAATAGACGCTAGAAATTGTAATTAAGGGGATAACAAAAACCTCTCACAATTCAGGTGTGGCAAGTTGCAAACTAAGCCAACTTTAGGAATTTTTTTGCAGTAAGCCCAAAATTTACCAAAAAATGTGTTTTTAATTAGTCTATTTGTAATAAAAACCTTGTGATATGGAAACAAGAAAAAACAACTTCGTGACAAATTTCTTTCTTTGTTCTTTTGAATTATTTATCAGGATTTCAATTATTTTGATATATTTTTCTTTCCCACAGCTTTTCTCATCTTCACCAATTTCATAATGCCAAACTAGGTGTTTCAAACTATATTTTCATGATGTAGCACATGAAGCGCATATTCAATCACCTCTGTGAAATCTTGATTTGAGATTGTATCTATTGATAAAATCTCTGTCTTGTTCAGATTTAAGATCTCCAGCACAATATCAGTTGTCCTCTTGCCAAGTTTGTATGGTTCGGCAGCTTTGCTTGTACCTGCAGCCACAACCACATTGTTCAGAAAGAGAAGTTGAGCTTCAAATAATTTGCATGTAATGATAACATAAAAGCAAAAAGAAAAAATAAGGAAAGAAAAAAAGAGGTAAAAGCAAGCAATGTCCTGAAAGCTACATGTAATTACCTACAACTTGCACCAGCCTATAAAGGTCCTGCTTCTGAACGTTACCAGAAATTCGTATTCTCACAAAGGTTCCAATAATTTTATCACGAAATTTGTCATCCTCTTCAAAAAGGTCCTCCACCAACTTCCGTCGTAGGTAAATTAAGCTGATGTTATGCACATCAATAGCCGCATACTCATCAAGATTTGACTGAGGTCCCCTGTTTTCACCTTTCTTACGTTTACGTTTCTTGTCTTTGACTGCCCTTGTAGGAGTTTCAGCATTTGCATCAGCTTCAAATTGATTAAATTCTGTATCAACTACACTACCTTGAACATCATCAGTCTGAGAATCCTCTTTCATAAGAAAATGAGACTCAAGTAGTTTTAACATCTCAAAGTGCCCAACTCGTGGTTTACCAAATAATCTTTCAAGTCTTGAATCACATATAATTTGACTTTTACGACGAGGATCACGCAGTTTGTTTGTTTTGATATATTCGAGCAACAGAGCTTGCACATCAAATTGAGAAAGAACAGAAGTGTCACCACTTTTCATGTGCTTAACAAATTCAAGCAGCTCTTTTGATGCCCACTCAGTGGTGCCAGCTGTGGAGAAGCCTTCGCTAATAGTAACAGCCGTAGTTGTTGCATCCTCTTCATTTCTGACCGGTTTTGAACGCTTTCTTAGCTTTCTTTTTTTAGTTTTACTGGCTTCCAATGTCTCAGTGGAAGCATCTGAACCAGAACCTGCATCATCATTATTGTCAAATTGTGCCTCAGCCAGTTCTTGTTTAGAAGCTGACACATTAGCCCCTTTCCAAGGACTTTTGGCATCAGCTATTTCATCTGAAGATAAAGATAGCTTCGTTTTTAAATCCATTAAGTAGTCCTTGAACAGATACTCAAAGCTACTCTTGTCATCAAAATCTACCGGACCCTGGGCCAGCAAAGAGTAACAAGATCAGAAATGTGCTACAGGTTTAGATAAAAAACCCTACCATTTTAAAGAAGAAGAAATTAGAATCATCAATCAATTACCACTAGAAAAACAGAAACTAGAAACACAGAATTGTCCATGTTGCTAGCAACCATATAAAAGAGAACTTAGATACTAGTCAAACCTCTCTATAAGGGCCTCGTTTGTTCCGATATTTTTTGGTTGTAATAGTGAAGTGTTGTTATAACAACAACAATAATAACATACCCAGTATTACCCCACACCGTGAGGTCTGGGGAGAGTAATGTGTACCTTACCCCTACCTTGTGAGGCTAGAGAGGTTGTTTCCAATAGACCCTCGGCTCAGTGAAGTGTTGTTATAGAGGACATATATTATAACATAACATAAAAATCAATTCCGAGAAAAACTTGGCTTTTATAGTGAATGAGTGTTATATAGATATGTTGTTATAGAGAGGTTATTCTATTTATATATATATTAGATGATATTTAAGATATTTAATTTAATCAAACAACCCAAAATTGGTCTCAATATCTATATCACTATATGCCTACTAAATCACTCATAAACCCAACCCCACTTAAGAGTATTAACTTGCTCTCTCGTTACTATTTTGATATAGCATAAAAGTTTATAACCAAAGTTTCTATGCTCTTAAATGGCTTGGATAATTAGATATGATAGGGCTAACTTTTCCCATGCCCAACTTCCTTACTTTTTAACCAATGTCGCCAATCATTATGTTTCTTTATGCACTTTTTCCAATTACAGCAACTTATATTTAAATTGAACGTTAAACGACGTCAAAAAGATGCACATCCATAGGGTGTGCAACGACCTTGGTTGAGAATAGCTTAAATCCAATCAACAGATCAAGAGGATAGCAAGGTATAGTAGAAGTACATACATCATTGTCTTCTTTACCAAGGCCTTCTATTAGCTTGACAGTTCTCATGCAGATCTTGCAAAAACCCTTGTTTCCTCTTACACATAGGATGACATCGTCTTTGATGCACCCCTTGCATAATGAAAATGTACATGTGTAGCACATATAGTAAGCATTCTTCTGACAAATAGTACACTGATGCCAACCTGAAAAAAGTACAAAAAGAGCTGCAATGTAAAAGCAAAAGGCAAGTAGACAAAGAAGCATGTTTCAAAGTTCTAATAAACTATGATAGAAGATAGCAGTTTATTCTTTCACATCCTGAATAGTATAAATAAGAAAGTGCAAGTAGAAGAAGAAACATGTTTGAAAGTTCTAATATACTATGATAGAAGATAGCAGTTTATTCTTCCACATCCTGAATAGTACAAATAAAGTAGTAAAGGTAATATTTTAGTTCTCAAAGATTGAACTTTTTTTCTAATCGAACTTCTCAATCTAATAGTGTGCTAATGAATTTTTTCATACAGTACTATAAAAAGCACAAGCCAATAGAAGTTACCGTCAACTGAAAGAAACGCAGAAGCTATGAACCAGATGGCAGAAGTGAACAATACAACTCTAACAACTTTTCATGTTCCCAAAAGTCATCATCTCTCTACTAGACTCAGTGTAACAATTATTGTTCACTACCCAGCGGAAGAAAAATAGAACCCAATCTATGCTCAAAAATTGACACTGGCCCCACTCTAGTTTAATTAACTTCAGGACAGCTCCATTCCATCTTAAGATATTTACAATCACCTCGTATAAAAATGGAAATATATTTGATTAATGCATCCTAAATGTATCAGTTATCCACACTTCCTCTATATCATATACAGGATTCAGCTGCAACTGCACAATCCTATGTCAAAGAAAAAAATCCACCTTTCTCTTTGTTCATTCCCTTCTATTCTATTGTTAGTTTGACACCAAATACCACCTCTCTTTCTTTGTCATTCCCAATCTTCTGTATTTGTTTTCACATATTTCTAGGTGCGCAGAAGATTCCTAAATGTATAAATGACTGGGATAGCTTGACAGATACTTGTGGTTAAATCACTTTCACAACTCCACAAGGAAAGAAAAAAAATCACTTTCACAACTTGTATATAGTTTTCACACCATCTTGGTATGTTATTAATGAATGAAGTTTGAGTTATAGGCGGAAAAATTGTCCCACAAAGCATTTATTTGTAATTTCCAAATATTGAGTCGTGTTGGCTTAGACGTCCACCTTCTAGAGAAGACTTTGGAAATTAATCGAAGTGTGAAAGACATATCAATGTGTATTTCTATCTTTACAAAACTAATACCAGAGAACTTTGTGGTACATGTTACTCAATAAAGTCAGATGAGTTTAGCAAAGAGGCAAAATAGAGCACTCACCACAATTCCAGCGACCCTTGGCACGGAAAAATTCCTCGTCCCTATCAATACATGAAGGATGATATGCTTTGGTACAACCCCTAGAAAGTAAAGAGCACCAAAGAGGCACCACGTGAGCAAATTCCATGAATTGTGAACAAAGCAAAATCATATTTTTAACATACATATGTTTCTAAAACAAACAAACTTTACCTACGGTCACATAGCACCAAAGCCCCTCCATCAAAGCAAATGAAGCAAACATCCTCTCCAATAGCTTTCTTACTTGAAGTTCTTCCTCCAGACTTGGACTTCCCAGTACTCTTAGTAATTTTTCTCTTCCTCTTTCCTCCAAAAGCTTTCCCTGACTCTGTCATGTCAGTTTCAGTCTCTATTTCAGTAGTAGTTGCATTAGCAGCCTCGTCCTCAGCACCCGTCTCTTCATCCTCCTCTTCGTCTAGAGAAACATGTTCCACTTCTTCATGCTTCATTTCATGCGTTTCCACATCTTTCTCTGACTCTATTCTAGCTTCAACAGCTGTAATATCTACCCCTGATGCCATTTCATCATCTCCCTTGTTTCGAGTCACAACTTTCTCCCCATTAGCAGCACCCGTCCCTTCATCCTCCTCTAGAGGAACAGGTTCCCCTTCTTCATGCTTCATTGTATCCATTTCCACATCTTTCTCCGACTCTATCCTAGCTTCAACAGCTGAAGTATCTACCTGTGTAACCATTTCATTATTTCCTTCTTTTCGAGTCACAACCACTTTCTCCCCAGTAGCAGCCTCGCCCTCAGCACCAGTCCCTTCGTCATGCTTCGTTGTACCCATTTCCACATCTTTCTCCAACTCTATTCCAGCTTCAGCAGCTGAAATATCTATCCCTGATGCCATTTTATCATTTTCCTCATTTTGAGTCACAACCACTTTCTCCTCATTAGCAGTTTTCTCATCATCAGCATCCATTGTTTCATCTTCTTTTTCTAGAGTGACCCCCCCTAAATCATCTAACACAATAGGAGGAATTTCCACTTCCTCGCTCTTTATTGCCTCCATTTCTCCATCTTTCCCTAACCCTAGACTACTACTAGCTTCAACAGTTAAAACATTTGCCTCTGTCACCATTTCACCATTCTCCATATTATCATTTCTAGTCACATTTTTTGTTGCACCATTCTCCATATTATCATTTCTAGTCACAATTTTTGTTTCACCATTCTCCGCGTCCTCCAACTTTTTTCTGTCTTCAACAATTGAAATATTTGCCTCCCCCATTGTTTCATCATTCTCATTCTCATTTTCATTTCTCGTCATAACCACTGTCTCATCAACAGTACCAGCTGGCAAACAACTGCTAGCTTCCTCCTTCGTCACATTCACTGCCTCTGCCACCTCATCTTTCACCAACGCCGTTACATTTTCCTCTCCCACTACTTTGTTCTCCTCATTTTCCGTCCCTGTAACCATTGGTTCTTTCATAGGCGGGCTCGCCTCAGCCACTACTTCTCCTTCTACCATTGCTTCATCATTCTCCCCATTTTCAGCTACTCCAACGTTAGCATCACCACCGCCACTGTGCTGACAACTGTCTCCGGCAACCTCTGATTCTACCACCGGTGGGCCCACCTCCGACTCCGGAACCGGCAAAATCGTATTACTCTCAACTACCGCTGTCGGTGACGTGGCACTCGATTCAATAACAGGTTCGGGTTTTAGCTCGTAGGTCATGATTGGGTTATTCACATTGGAAATTGATTCTTCATCTTCCGCCATGAAAGGGGATTACAACCAAACCCTAACCCTAGGTTTTTTTCTTCTTTCTTTTTTTTTGTCTGTGATTAAATAGAGAAAAAAGTATTATAAACTGCTGCTGATGCGAGTACTACATATATGTTTATGAATGTATAAAATAAAATCGGTTAAATTGTATTGAGAAAAAGTGAATTTGGATTTGTCTTTTTATCGGCGTTATATGAAGAACTGTTTTCTTGACCCGGGGGGGGGGGGGGGAGAGGCTATGGAGTTTGGGCTAAAGGACTAAACAAGAAAATGTATATGGACTAGACTTTGTACAGATGAAGAAGCACAGTTGAAGGCCCAACTTGGACTATTTCTTAAATGTGATCTTTACACAAATAGTCTGTTGAATTGAGTATTTACTTTTGAAATTTTTACATTCCTATACACTATTTGAAATTTTATTACTCTCCCTACTTAAGTTTTAATTTAATTACATACTATATACAAAGTTATCAGTTATATACACTTTAGAAATTAAATGAGTATCTCTTTATATTATGAATCAATTATTTCTCATCTTTATTCTCTCTCCCTCTTATATACAAACTTACCAATTATTTTAATTTAGTTCTGCAAAAAGGGACCCGTGTTTAAACTTTTGGGTTGTTGCCTTGATGGAACTGGGTTTCACCAATTGTTTTGGTGAAGATTAGACTTGACTTTGGCTCAATGTCAGATTGAAACTCGAAGAAGAAAAAGAAAAAGAAGACATGACATATGTTATACTTACGAAATTGTAGTAGACGTGTAGTAAAATTGTAGAAAAATTATATTATGTTGTTTATATATATATTTTTATTTAAATATTGTATGAAAGTTTAACAATATTGCATAAAAATTGTATTTAAGTTGTATGATATTGTAGTTGTATATAACTGGGTAGAAATAATGTCTGAAAGTTGTAGATAAGTTGTAGATAAGTTGTATAATATATAATTAGTTGTATAAAATTTATTTTTACTATGTATAAATCAGATAAAAAATATACAAAAGACATATTGTATAAAAATTGTATTTAAGTTGTATTATATTGTAGTTGTATATAACTGGGTAAAAATAATGTATGAAAGTTGTAGATAAGTTGTATAATATATAATTAGTTATATAAATTTTATTTTTACTATGTATAAATCATATACAAAATATACAAAAGACATATTGTATAAAAATTATATTTAAGTGGTATGATATTGTATAAAAATTTGTATAAAGACATATTGTAAGCTAGTGGCACCTAGCTCCGGTTAGTTAATATAGGTTTGACCTTGATTCTATCATATACTGTATCTTTGTACAATTTTAAGTACCTTTTCCACTTTTGATGTTAAAAGTCTAAAAATACCTCATTTTGAACTTGTATGCATATAAACCTTCTTCCTTTTTTGGATAGTTACTATCCCAAAAAAACCTTTTTCATTCTTTTGTAAAGATGTTACTATATCTACTTTGACAGAGTATCTTTTGATTCCCAGTTACAAAAATATAGATTGACTTAGTGTTTTGTAATTTGATTGAAAAGTAGCCATAATTATATTTTCGTAATTGAGTACTTTTTTGTCATCTAGCAAAGTAGTTGACGAAGATGCAAAGACTTTCTTAAACATATAATTATCCATTATGAAAGAGCAACTTTTGGGTGCAACTTCTTAATTAAATATAACATAGTCAAAAAATACCAGATTTTTGACATTTATGGTTGATTTGGATTAATTTTCATATAACTCTAAATATAATATATTATTTCTTTCGAGATGATATACACGAGACAAAATATCTGGAGCCCATTTAACAACAAGACAAGGCCTTGACCAAAAATCCTTGCTAGTGGGCTCAAGGAGAAATTAGTTACTAAAGTCCAATTTGCTTTTTGACTTCATTTCTAGCCAAACACTCTTTATATCCTGTTTCGAAAGTCACATAGTAATTGAATTTGAAAATAATTATTCTCTTTAATTATAATGTAGTATAACTTTTCCATTTTTTTTCTTTTTCCATTATATTAGTTATTATTCTCTTTACAATATGTATTTTCTATTTTTAATATTCTCATTTTTTAACGAGGAAAAGACCAAAACAATACATCATCTTTGGCCGTAGAATAAAAGTCATACATATTCTTTCACGTGGATCACTAATAATACATTTACGTTAACAAAGTGGTGCACTTTTAGTCATAACACCGAAAAAAACCAAAAAACATACATTATCTTTGGCTTAGACTCAAAGTCATACATATTCTTCTACATGGAGCACTAATAGTCCATTTACTTTAACAAAGTAGTGCACTTTTAGTCATAACACTAAACACATTTTATTTTTTAACAGAAATCTAATATCTGACAAAATATATGTTCACTTTATTTTTTTGTTTACCGAAAGAAATAAAGATGACAGATTTATCTAGATAGCAAATAGTAAATATACATAAATTTTATTTACTATTTATCTATTTACTATACGTAAAATGTATATTTTACTAAGAAATGTTAAACACCGTTAATTTTTATTTGCAATAATTTTTATCTAGATAACCTCAAATGTTATCTAGATTTTTTTATTATATATACATAAAATAAAAATAAATATTATGTTTACTATACGCTGACTCCCATAAAATAAAAAAATATAATAAATATATATTACGTATATTTATTTTAGTAATAAAATTTATTTTACTCTCAGCAGTGATTTTACGTATATTTATTTTATGCCAACGTATAGTAAATATTATGTATATAATAAAAAATATAGATAACATTTGAGGTTATCTAGATTAGGAATCATTGCAAATAAAAATTAACGGTGTTTAACATTTCTTAATAAAATATATATTTTAAGTATAGTAAATAGTTAAATAGTAAATAAATTCTATGTATATTTGCAATTTGTTATCTAGATAAATCTGTCATCTTTATTTCTTTCGGTAAACAAGAAAATAAAGGGAACAGATATTTTGTCAGATCTTAAATTTCTGTTAAAAATTAAAATGTGTTTAGTGTTATGACTAAAAGTGCACCACTTTGTTAAAGTAAACGGACTATTAGTGCTCCATGTGGAAGAATATGTATGACTTTGAATCTAAAGCTAAAGATAATTTATGTTTTTGGGCTTTTTTCAGTGTTATGACTAAAAGTGCACTAATTTGTTAAAGTAAATATACTATTAATGCTCAATGTGAAATAATATGTATGACTTTCATTATAAAGTCAAAAATAATGTATTGTTTTGGTCTTTTCCTCTTTTTTAACCTTTCAACATGATGCCTATAGTGCGCTTCCATATAACTTTATAACTTCTCACATTTTGCTTCTTCTTTTTCTATTTATTATTATTTTTCTTAGTTGTTAAACACAATTTCATATTTTACTAGCTTTGATTTTTATTCATTAGTATAAAATAAATATTACTAAAAAATATCTCAAACTCATATTTTAAGGTATTATTTAAAAAGTGCAGCAAATCTTAAATTTCATATTTTACTCATATGAGTTGGTAAAAAAATTAAATTCATAATTGAAACATTTATCAGTTATTTTCAATTAAGATATTATTTATTTGAAAGGTAGTCAAGATGCCAATTTTTTTTTCCTGATATTAGTTACCAATTTATAATTTTTTATTTTTTTATTTTTTTAAATATAGTTTTAATATCTTGATTATAAATAATATTTAACATTTTTTATACGTACACGTATTTATAACACATTAATAAGTTAGTAAAAAATTAAAATTGTCATCGCAATTTTGATTAATCTATTCAAGTAATAATATTATTTATTTGAAAAAATATTATTTATCGTTTATAATTATATAATATTTCAATAGGTTCATCTGAAAAAAATACTTATTTAACTATGGAATTACACTTGTCCAATCAAACATGACAGTGAGAATTATATTATGGTAAACAAACAGGTCAGTTTAATTACAATACTATGTAATTACCAAGGTGTGTAATTACTACCCTAGTAATTATACAGCCTGATATAATTATACAGCCTGATAATTACACATGGCTTTCCTGATATACCCTTATTGTAAATTTTGGGTGGCCTATTCGCTTTTTGGACCGTTGTTTAAAGTTTAGCCCTCGACTAAAATGTAATTGAAATATAATAACTTTTCAATGCGAAAATAAAATTTGAATAAACAAACTTATGCGTAAAATATAGAAAAACTCAAGTACAATGTGTCATAATTCCATACACCAAGGCTTATAAGTAAATCACACTATTTATACTGTAAATGCACTATTTTTATGAATAGTTACTTGTCGCTGCAGGTCAATTTAATATGGTACTGTAAAAAAATGTATACAAAGTCAATGCACATAAGTTAAACTTGTTCATGAAACATCCATATTAAGCAGTAATAACAAGTACGCTTTATTCTAACCCTGCTACCGCTCAATATTGGAGGTAGTCCTGTTTAAAAATTCAGTCACTTGATAATTGAGATTCTTCGCTTGTTTTAAGTTTTAACCACCCATTAACCAAGAGTGATTTTTCAATAGAAAAATGCAGCTTTGCAGTAGTGGACAAAGTTCGTTTTTCAATTCTCCTATGTACCTTTCAACAGTATTTAATTTATTACCACTCTCTATTACTGCCTGGTTATCCCACACAGAACGTCACAAAGAACAAGAAAAGAAAACTACAAAAACAGAATAAATCTTCAGTTTACATTGTACAATTGCTGAATCCCTCGTCTCAAACTCGTCTTTATTAGTTTTTGTAGCTTCTTGTTCATAAACTGAGAATTCCACAATATTCGAGATTAATATAGGCGCTCCCAAAGCTGACTCACTATTGCTCATTCACAAAATATAGTTGAATTATAATTCTAATAGAAAGAAGCTTCTCTTCTAATGTTCGATTAAGCCACCATAGAGGTAACTGCTACTCTGCTAGTGTGGTGCAAGAATAGTTACACTCATGTCTCATGTGTACTGTTCTAATACCATAGCCATCTATGTGATTCAGAACAGAGAAGTAATTGATGACTGCAGATTCGAGTTATGTAGGCTCAGATGTCTTCCTATAAAGCAAAGTTACCAATGACCAAGAATATAATAGAAACAAGATGGGAATTTTTGAAAGAAAAAATGTGGTATACCAGACTCAAACATTAGTCTCAACTGATCCACATTTGTAATTTATCAAAGATCCCAATGAGAACTTGTAACCTCTGCAGTGTATTAAGATCCGCCAAAACAAGAGTAAAACCCATTCAACAAGAGAAAGGGAAGTGGGGTTTCAAAGATTTAACCCGCTCTAAAATTTTAAATTATTACACAAGGCAAAGGAAAAACGGTAATTGTCTCCCCAAATGAATCCTCAAACGTAACTCCAAAAAGATTTTCATCACCATCTAATTCTAAAAGGATGTTTAGAGGCTGACTTAGGCACCACCGGATCCGTATTTCTTTCCAAAAACAATGACCTGAAGCTTGTCGTATCCGGCCAACACACCAGCACCAGCAACAGCACGAAGGATGTTTGCACCAGCACCCTTGAACAGGGATTTGGGACCCTCGTTCTTAACAATCTGGGAGAATGCATCGAACGAACTCTTGTACTTAACGGCCTCACCAGACGTCATCATCATTCTTCTTCTGACTGTATCAATTGGGTAGGAAGCAAGACCAGCACCATTGGTGATGAGCCAACCAAGACCAAAGCTAGCAAAGAAACTATCCTGTATACATAGAGTCCATGGGTCAGTCACTCCACAATTTTCATACTAAAAAGTCTATCTATCCATGTAATGTAATAACTAAGCCTCAAAATCCCAAGTATTTATCCACCCTTAAAGCAAACAACTCGAGCAACATGAAAATATCAGCTGAAATTAAAGATCTTCACCCAAATATAGTGAGTTCTTATCACTACCCAAATAAGTTCTCAACATCCACTTTAACACGAAAACATTTATATAGCCAAAAAATGATACACCCAACTAACATTATGGCAAGGAAGGCAAAAAACTTAGAATAGCAGAAAGGTTGAACTAGCAGTGCAAACACACCAACAGATTAAAACACTAACCTGCAGGTTTCCAGTCAAGAGAACAGGCTTCAAAGAGTCGTACATTCCAAAGTACAAACCACGGTAAACAATGATACCAACACATGAAATGTTGAATCCACGGTAGAGACCAGCAATTCCATCAGATTTGAGTGTCTTCCTGTAGACATCAACCAAACCGTTGAACTGCCTCTCACCTCCCTTCTTTGAGGCCTTGGCATCATTAGCAAGACGGGTACGAGCATAGTCCAAGGAGTAGACAAAGAGCAATGAAGAAGCACCAGCAGCACCACCAGATGCAAGGTTGCCGGCAAACCACTTCCAGTAGCCATCACGGTCCTTCTTGAAATTGAAGAGTCTCTTGAAGTAGTCCTTAAATGCAAAGTTCAAGGCCTGTGGAACACATAGTATCAGTCAGTCAATGCTTGACTTAAACAAACAGAACAGCCAAGGTGTGTGCATCTCATAAATTTCACTCATCAAAATGAAGAGAGATAGATGGTAAACCTGAGTGGGGAAATAACGGATAACATTAGCAGTGTTTCCTCTCCATAAAGACCCAAACCCTTCTTCCTTAATTGTCCTCCCAAAACAATCGCCAATTCCCTTGTATGGTTCTGAGAGCCTACCAGCCTTGAGCATCTCATCTTGATTTTGGATCAAAAGTTTAACACGTTCAATGGGGGCAGCAGCGGTCTTTGACACAGCAGCAGAAACTCCACCCATGAGGAAGTCAGTGGCAAAAGCAGCAAGTCCTTTCTCTTGAGGAGCCTGCACAAACACTGGTGAAGCATTTGAGGTGATCGATGATAGATCCTGAGTGGCTTGGCATGTTTGTAGTCCAGCATTGGAGTAGTTGCCATAAGCAAAACGCCTTTGGTAAACAGCAGGCTGCACGCCCCCATGGCGAGCATGGACATCTTGGGACAGACTTGAGCTCAGGTGTAGCTGGTTAGCTGCTTTCTGGAAGACAGTTGGGTGCTGGTTCATATCTGCCATTGCAATGTTTAACGAAGTCCTGCACAGTTAGAACATTGGAATCAGATCTCTACATTTAAGCTCTCCACAGACAAGCCGTCCACGAATTCAGCAAAGTACACAAAATTGCTGTCATAACAACTAAAAGAAAACATCTTACTTCTCATCATTCAACTGCATGTTCACAACATTATAGAAAAACCAGTCACAACATATACCAACTCAAACATGAACCATTATCAAATCAATTAGACATGGTATTCGCACATTTACCAGTTGTCTTGAAATGGCATTTCCTTTGCTGCTTTAGAAATGTAACTGCCAGTTTTCTTATATCTACATAGTAATAAGCTACGTAAAACTACAATAACTTACACTTTTAAGCTAAAATCGCATGATAAATCTCCTTGAAGTCAAATCACTAAATAGTTTAGGCCAGAAAATGTGCATTCAAAGCTCAAAATTCACCAACTTTACACAAAAACATAATGACACAATCAGCACAGCTTCAAACAATAAACAAAAAGCTCTATCTGGAAACTGCAATAAAAAAAAGGGGCACTAAGTGCCGAGATCAAGCATCACACTGATCCACCCTATATAAAAGGATAATGTAAGACCCATATGAGATATAATCTAGTCTAAAATAGAATTATAAACCTGGACTTCCCAATCCTAGAAAACAAAATCACAAAACAATGAGTGCATCGCTAGTAGTCTAGTACAGAATCAATTCCAATTTCATATCCAATTTAGTTTTACAAAAAGAATTGTTATAGCAGTACCAACTCCAAAACAATTCTCAGTATCTGTGGCACGAAATACTTACTGTACTCATATCATGCCCTGACAAATAGATTCCTATACTCATACATTCAACATAATAATAAAATAAACAAACCCACATAAACTTAAGCATTTAAATAGTATTAAAGTACCAAGTAGCAATTTTACATACACTAATATTAAAATTTGACCGTGGAGCAGCAAAATGAAACAATCTAAGATGAACAGATCAAAACTATAAATCGCTGACCAGATCTGCAGATTCAACAATCAAAAAAGCACTGCAAACATAAATCGGATCAGCAAAAAAAACAGATCCGTTAAAATAACCCACATTTCTAACAAAAACAATAGCAGATCTCCATAACACCTTTATATCTACTGCGCAACAAGCCTCGTTAACGTTAAAAATCAGAAATCCGCTATACTTCACAGATCTAAGTAGCGAAAACTGTAAAAAAAAAAAAAAAAACAATAAAATGAACATATATACATAGACTACTATGAAATGAGGCTCATTAAAGTTACAAATCCAAAAAAAATCCTTATATTTAACAGATCTCAGCGGATAAGAGTGAAAAAAACAACTAAAATTAAAACGATGAAATCGCCATATTCAGTAAAGTTACAAAACCGAAAATTCTCAACATTTTACAGATCTATGCAGAGAAAAGCGTAAAAACAATGAAATGAATATACAAACATACATAAATATGCAAAACGGAGATCAGAAATATGAGAATTGTTAAAACGATCTATATGCAAATAGCATTACACAGTTAGAGAGAGAAAGGTACCTGCGTTCGACTCGCCTCGAGAGTAGTGATGGAGAGGAGAGGAGAACGAGGAGTAGATGGTGATGAGAGAGAAAATATGAACGAGGGGTAAAAGGAGTGCTAAACGGCGAATACAACACTGGTATATATAAGGTGGCTGGCTCTGTGACCTATTTTCTGGGAATATTTTTAGAGGATTTTTTACTTTTTATCCCCACTTCGCGCGGGCGCATATGATTCCATTTTACGGCTGTGTACGTAGTAAGGGTGTTTAACGGGCGGGTTTGAACGGGCCAGATACAAAAAAAATTAGCCCGTTCATTTAGGGCTGTTAGCAGGCTGCGTTAGTGGGCTACACTTTTTTGAAGTTTTTTTTTTTGTCTGTCCGGGTTCGGGCTTTTAGCGGGCCGTGGATTTTTATTTTATTTTTTAAAGTACGTTTTATTTTTCTTATTCAATGTTATTGATATTAAGTGTTTGCAAACTTTTAAGGCTTAGAATTAAACTTTGAAGTTTAAAACTTTACAACATCTTCAATGACATCCCAAGTTCTAGATGTTAACAAATGGCTAGGATCGGTATAATGAGAATTAACAACTTCAGTTATTGGCATTCTATATTTATAATAATATTTTAAGAATAAATAAGTATAATTCCACCTAGTAACTATTTCTTCACGCATGAGTCTTGGTTTTAGTCCATAGTGTAGATATTTTTCTTTAAATGCATTTAATCTAGCACTTCTATTATTTCCTTGAATTACACCAACAACTCTTCTAACTAAAGTGATATCATCTCTAAATAATTCAAGGCCACTCTTCACAATCAAATTATAAATATGACATGCACATCTAACATGAAATATTTCAGGAAGTGGTGGGTGTAGATGCAATTTTAATATTGTAATAGCAGCATTATTGTTAGAAGCATTATCAAAATGACACACACAAAACTTTTTCTGCAAGATTCTAAAATATAGCAACTTCATGGATAGTATTACTTATAAATGCACCAGTATGACTTTGATCTTCATCGTATTTAAAAGCAATAATACATTTTTGCATACAAAAATTACCATCTATCCAATGGCATGTAACAGTCAAATAATCATTACCATTTACAGCACGACCAATATCAGAAGTAAGAGAAATTCTACAAGAAAGACTGGCGAACAAATAATGTATATATGTCTGATATTGTCTGAAAAGCTTAAAGATATCAGCTCTACAAGTACTTCTAGGAATACCTTTAAACAAAGGGTTATAAATTCTTTGAATATAATAACAAGATATGGTGAAGCAACAAAACTAAAAGGTAAACAACCTAAAATAATCATTTTAGCTAATTCTTCCTGATCTTTCTTAATATCGTATTTACCTATTAACCCTAAAGTACCCGGGTTAAGTTTTTGTTGCCCATCTTCCTCATCTACTCCCCAAGCAAGAGGGTGGTTGTCTACCATGTGCCTACGAAGTTGACCCGTCCCCCCTCCCTTACCAGTCTCATGTTTATAAATATCCTTACAAATTTTACATCTTACATAATTTTTATCTTCTTATAGTCTGTCAAAAAAATTCCAACACTTACTTCTTAATCTTCGATTCTTCTTAATAGGGAGGGGAGGCCTACTTGTATTACCACGACTTCCACCCCTAATATTTTGAGTTTGACTAGCATTACCAGGTGTAGCAGGTGGTGTTTCAAGATTATCAGGTGATGGAAATGGAATATCATCTAAATCATCATCTATACCATAATTTTCTTGAAGTCCCTCATAATCTACATTTAAATTTTCACGTGAACTTTTAGAAATATGTGTAAAGCTACTAGAAGAACAAGCACCACCTCTTGATCTTTTGAAAGTTTTCTTACTACCACCTCTACTAGTGCACGCTTTTTTGGCTACTCTAAATATATCTATTATGTAAATTAAATTAATAATTATAAATAATAAAATAAATGTACACCAAAGAAGAGAAAGATATAGAACGAGTGTACCAGGATTCCGGATGCCGCACTAAATTTGATATCAAAAACCAAACTTCAATTGATAGATCGATACTTGATAGTTGATACTTGATACCACACTTCACTTGAATACTTGATATTTTATAATAATAATTTTGTAATGGCTAAACTAAACATTTGATGAAACTTGAAATAATAAGTAATTGAAAATTTAAGAACAATAATCAATAATATTAAGAGAGAATTAGAGTAGTAAGAGAGTGAATTGTGAGAAAAAATGAAGAAGAAGTGGGGCTATTTATAGTTTTTAAAAGGTTAAAATTATAATTTATCAAAAACTAGGGGGTGGGGGCTATTTTCTTAAGAGGGTAGGCCGAAATAGCCATTTTTGCAAAAAAAAAAAAAAAAAAAAAAAAAAGGCCGTTGGCCAACGGTCATATTTGAATTTGACCCTTGGCAACGGTAAAAAAAAAAATATTTATTTTTAAAAAACGTTAAAAATCGGGCTGAACCGTATTGTAAACAGGTCATCCCGGCCCGATTAACAGGTATAGTACATAGTAGCCAATTCAAATCACGTTAGTATTATAACACTATGAGGTTTTTTTTTCTTTTTCTTTAGACATTTCACGTTTGAAATTCATTTGTTCGACTACGTTTAATATTTGTGTTTACCCTAAAAATCGGATAACAATTGAATTTATATACGGTTTTAAGGATACGTGATATAACTTGATACAAATTAAGTAAATATATTAGAATTTAAATTAACGATAAAAGAATAAATGCAAACCACACAAATTGAATAGTCTTACGCCAAACTCTTTACCAAATCGAACAACCTTGGCCCTCGAGTTCGATCACCCTTGAACCAAGAGATGTCTCAACTGATGTATGAACAGAATAAAAAGATGATAAAAGCTAGAAAATGACAGTATATTGCTTTATGTTGTGTAATGTGTTATGTGTTACATATGGTCAGACCCCCTTTATATAGTAGAGAGTTCTACTCTTGATACAATTTTATACAAGGTAAAAAATCTCATGATTTTCTAATCAATCGGCCTATCCTTAATACGTGCCGAGATTTTCGCCGTGATCTACAACTGATAAAGGATATTTCGTCCTTCTGTTATTCAGCTCGCCAAATTTTCCTCAATCTCGTCTAATCTCGATTTTGTTCTATGACATGGTCTCGAGCTTAACGATATAACTTCGCACCTCGGTTCGATATAATTCAAGGTCGAACTTTAACCTACCATATTTCAGTCTCGATTAGTCACATAAGAGGTGAACCCGGTTTTGATCGTATACAATTTGTAAAATGAAATTCACTAATTATATGTTTGAATTTGAATTCGCATTTGATTATTAAAAAGGTGTATCTAGATTTAAACACCAAATATTCAAGACTATTTGTGTATTAGCATCTCAATCTTAGAGAAAAATATTAAATTACCCGATGTTATACAAATATTTTTTTTGATAAATTACATTCTAAAAGCTAGTGATAGTTGGTAGCAATGATTATCGCCATGATTGTTGTACGATGGTGGTCAATGGCGATTGTGGTTGGTGGAGGAGAAAAACGATGGTGGCTGTGTAACGATGGCAAGTAGTGTGGTTGTCTATTGATAGTGAAAGGAGAAGAACGTACGATGATGACTGATGATGGTAGCTAGTGAAGTGGTCGCAAAGGCGGGGCCGGATTTAAAACTTGTGGATTCAAGATTCTAGTTCTTTTAAGTTACTCGATTCTAACTTAATAATTTGCGCATATTCAATGAATTTCTTAAGACTTATATAAGGTTTGGATCAAAGCTACTGGGTTTGGCTGAACCCGCAGCCGAAGGGCTGACTATGCTCCTGAGTGGCCGTGTGGTGAAAATTGGTTGTAGAGCTGATTTATGATGATGACTAGTGATAAAAGTGTTAGCGACAATGGTTAGGTGATGAAGCTAAGTATGGAGATTACACACAAGGCGAGAATATTATGAGCAATGATGCATGTGTTGTTGTCTGGAGGGTCTGTGCCTCATGGAATGGTGATATTGTCAATCGCACATGTCATCTATTAAATATGAATTGAGTGGTATCTATTGCTCTTATCTACATGCAACACTAGTTCGGTAGTTGGTGGGTTCAGTCAGTTTGGCCTTTAGTCGAAAGTTTCATTTTAATTGGCATGTGCTTGTGCCTTCTAGCATTTATTCGCATGTTGCGGATGATATTATTGGGATTTCATTCCGTCGCTTGATTATCAAAAGTTAGCTCTGTATACGGGTGAAACCGAGCTCATGAGCCTCCGACCAGATAAGCCAAAGCTCGAGGCATGGCAATAATGGACCAAAATCGAGCCAAAGTCCCACCGAACTTGAACCCCGGGGCATGACGCCTGCCTTCGAGAATATCGAGGCCACGATCCCGAAATCGGTCCTACCCTCAAGCGACTTTGAAGAACATTATCAGACAATCCAGCGTAGCTAACAGAAGGCCGAAATATCTGGGACCGGCCGAATATTACGGCAGGAATCTCGACGTGTATCGATAAGGAGCCGGCAATTTGTGAATCGGAAGATTTTTTACCTTTTATAGAGTTGTGTCACGTCATTTGTCGTTGACTAAGTACAAGTGCGACACTTGACAACTCGCTCATGATTTTGCACAAGGTACTCACATTCTTGCTATGCCATGTCAGTCTTACTACATTCAAGATCGCTAAGGAAATGTTAGAATACGGGAGAATTGCCAAATGAAGCTTTTGTATTAGAGAAAACTTGATTATTTTTTTGCTTGATGAGTTACAGATGAATTTCCCCTATTTATACTAAGCACCTAGGGGCTAGTGTATAAATAATAATTGTTCCACAAGTCCTTCTATATTTACAAATAAGTATACCCTCTAGAATTTTCTACATGACTAGAACATTCCAAGGCTTTCCAAAAGAGTCTTCCTACCAAGTCCATAAATATCTAGAGCTTTTCCAGGAAATTCTCCATAGTTCTAGAATACTCCACCATGAGCTAGTCCCTAATGCATCTAACCATTCCATATGGCAAAAATATATGCCAAGTGGCACCTACGTGGCATGATGATGTGTCAGGCCATGACCCTCCCCCCATCTAATTTTGTGTCGCCCTCGGCACAAAGCATCGACACGTACGCGTGCACCTCGCCTTGTCATGTGTACTTAGTTAACGACTAAGGATGTTACAGTTGTACCTAAAATAAGACTCCCCTACTATATAAATGGGGTCTAATAATTCATTTGATACATTGTAATACGCACTCAAAAGTAATACATTATTATTTTCTCTTTCTTTAAGCTCTTGTTCTTCTATTTATCAACACCGGTCGTGGTGAGCCTGGCTAGAGGGCAGTTATTCTATCAAAGCTGAAATTATCTGATTCGTGTGGTTTGAACTTATCTTATCTTTATTTACTCAACAACAACTTAATTTATCGCTTTGTGTCAAGTTAATCCGCGTATCATTAAAATCACTTACAAATTTAATTGTTATCTGATTTTAAGGGTAAACAGCTTGACGCCCACCATGGGGTGAAGGATAATAACGGCAATTTGATACAAATTCCCGTAACACACCCTATTTTACACTTATTTTTTTGAATTGTCTTTAATTCCATGTTAAAATAGAAGTCAAACCCACAGTATGCCCCTCTAAACACGGATACAGAGTCCAACACCCGGTAACGAGGTGCCCCCAATCGATCTCGGCAGAGTCATGGTGGCGGGTCCCACCGACACCAGTTCGTATGTGGCCATCAACATAAATTTGCCTACCGATCCCGAGAACATTGGGATCAACTTGCGAGTGATCTTCGAAATGTTACAGGTTCAACATGAGGCGATAGCCCAGTTGCAGAACCAAAGTCGAGCGTCGAGCAGGGTTGAGCCTGAGCCATCCCGTGAGTTAGTGTTATTCAGCTTGTAGTGGATTGTTTTTTGGGTTGTTTTATGTCTTTTTGGGATGTCTATTTTGCTATTGTTTAATGGAGTTTTGGGAGGAGAAATGGTGTGGATAAATACCACATAATGGAAAAATGGTGGATTAGTCGTTCTTTGTAACATTTTCGGGGTGTTTGACACAACTATAGTTGTCGTTTTGGGAATGAAGTGATTGGGGTGTGTTGGGCTGTTGTAAGTTAAATGTAACATGGATTTCGACTTGAATCCACTGTATGAGGTAACTATATTGTGTTCTTATATGTGCTTAAGGTTATATTGATGTTGATTAAGTTAAATGGATGGGCTAGACATGAACTAGTGAATAAAGTTGCTAATTGAGGATAGTTGGAGTTATGGATTATTTTCTTTATTATAAATATATGGTATAAGGCTGGAATCATAGATAAATGACCTCATTATCATGTTAATGATACTGTTAAGTTAAATTAAGAAGCCTATAAGGAGTGATATGGGGTATACATGTTTCAATCAAAGCTTGCCGCTCGTCGTGAAGTAGTTGTGACTTGTTGTTGTTATATGGTATCTTGTTATTGATAATTATGTATTACTGGATTTCTCTGGTCATTGTTGTTAGTATATGGTATTGGAGGAGGCTCTTATTACAGGGGAGATGCTGCCCAAATTTACATAAATGAGCTACTAGTTTAAGTTGTGGACTTAGCCTGTACTCAACACTGATTTCGAATCTCTTTATGCTATAGTAGATTGAGTTAAGTTGTTTGAACAATTGCTTGGAAGGTATTAAGGACTCAATGGAGTTAAGGTATGTTAAGGCTATCCCTTCTTTCCTTTTGGCATGATCCATACAGAACGAGCAAACGCGTAACTTTCATAAATGCCTTTATTCATAGAAGCACTATGAATGCCCATGTTGTTGATTCCCCATATGTCTTTTTATTATATCTTCTATTCATGGGTCTCAAAAAATACATAAGTTGATAAAGTTTATCCGAGAGATCTTATTGACTTACTTCGTTATGCATTGCATTCATTTATACATGTACATTGACTCATGACCAGATGGCGTTATATACACATATCTTATATGTATATGGGGAAACATTATGGCGTTATATACGCACCTCTACCTGATAAGTTGGTATACATTGATGATTTCACACACCGAGGCCGAGATGATATGATGGGCTACCCTCAGAGGCTTGATGATGTTATGTACGCATATTCCTATGCATGATATGCCATTTATACGCATATGCATGACATTATAAAAGTTTCATGATTCATAAAGTTATTCAGACTCACATGTTGTGTCCTTTACTCCATGTTTCTTTTATGTCTTTTACATACTACTTTATACGCCTTACATACTCGGTACATTATTCGTACTGACGCCCCTATTGCTTGGGGTGTGCGTTTTATGCCCGCACGTATAGGTAGACAGGTTGACGATCCCCCTTCTTAGGATCCTTGCTCAACGAGAGTTAGTGTGCTCCATATGATATGTATCTACTATTGGGTTTTGGTACGATACTTTTGTATACATATATGGGTATGACGGGGTCTAGTCCAGACCTTTATACAGTTGTGCACTCTATTAGAGGTCTGTAGACAGTCATGTATAGTTGGATAGTATGTTGCCTTATCAGCTCGCCCTACCGTATTCTATATATATATATATATATATATATATATATATATATATATATATATATATATTCACATATGTCTTTTGGACATATTTTCTCGCATATGTTATTCACATGTTTCAGTCATTTATTGCCACATTTTATGCATGACCTACACTTATTCCATATTTTATCTTAGACGTATGCTTATGGGTGTTTGACAGGTAGGCACGTGCACTCACCATGGCCCATCAATTGGGTCATGATATTTGTTCAGAAACCTTTTCCTCCGAGCGCAGCGCCGAAACCGATCTCGAAAACATTCCGACGGAACAACCAACCCAAATGAGCATGTGACCTGCTATACATGCGCCATAAAAGGGAATGACTTGGAAAATGACGAGATCGAATTTGTTCTGCTGACAAAGTTTGGGGAAACTCTATCCAAGGGAGCTATGGTATGGTATCACAACCTACCTCCTAATTCCATTGACTCGTTTGCTATGCTTGCAGATTCATTTGTAAAAGAACATGTCGAGGCTATCAAGGTCGAGACCAGGAAGTCAGACCTTTTCAAAGTGAAGCAGATGGATAACGAGATGCATAAGGAATTCGTGTCCTGGTTCTAAATGGAAAGGATGGGCTTGCCTCCGGTCGGGGGTGATTGGGTCGTTCAGGCCTTCACCGAGGAACTTAATACTCGAAGCTCGTTGTCTTTACAAAAGTTGAAGCAAAATCTAGTGGAATACTCGACTGTCACTTGGGCCGACGTGCATAATCGATATCAATAAAAAATCAGGGTCGAAAATGATCAACTCGGGGCCCCTTCTAGTCTGTTTACCCTATCAGATCAGTTGACAGAGCCAGGAGAGACATTGATCGTGAACCATGGTCGAATATGGATCAGTATCAGCCATACAATGACCCCCGAATAGGTGGTGGATCTGGGCGAAACCCCGTGAAAAATTAAAGCAGAAGTGACCGATGTCAAAACAACCAAGTACTTATGAGCAAAAATAATTTCCACATGCTAATCGGGCCGAAAGAAGCGCTAAGGATATTGGAGTACAACTTTAACGTCGTTGCCGCCACCATCGTATTCGCTATTGGACGTATCAGAGACACCAAATGGACTCGACCTTTACAGTTTGATCCAGATCAAAGGTATCCTTACCTAATATGCAAATATCACGGCACTCACGGTCACAAGACAGAAGATTGCCGGGAATTGATAGAGGAAGTAGCATGGCTATTCAATAATGGGCATCTTTGAGAGTTCCTGAACAACCGAGCCAAAAACTGCTTTAGGAATAGAGATTATGGTAAATAGACTGAACATGAGGAACTTCAGCATATCATCAACATGATCTTTGGTGGGGTCGATGTTCCCTAGGGACCGATGCTGAAGCGTACCAAAGTATCTATCACAAAGGAAAATAAACTCGGCATTTTGTGCCAAAGGGAACCTTATCCTTCAACGCTAAAGACGATGAAGGGATCGTGTAGCCCCACAACTATGCACTGGTAATATCAGTACTTGCAAAATAAATCTCGAATTAAGCGTGTATTAATTGATCAATGTAGCTCGGCCAACATCATCAGATCGAGGGTTGTGGAAGAACTTGGCCTGCAAGATCAGATTATGCCTGCGGTCCGAGTCCTAAACATGTTCAACATGGCATGTGAGACCACTAAATGAGAGTTAACATCACAGATAAACACCGTCGGTACAGTTCAGGAAACAAAGTTCTATGTGATAGAAGGGGACAAGAGGTACAATGCTTTGTTCGTGAGACCAAGGATTCACAATACGAGGACGGTACCCTCGACTTTGCACCAGGTGTTGAAGTTCCCCACGCCGAGAGGAATAAAAATAGTTTACGGAGAACAACCGGTCGCAAAAGAGATGTTTGCGATCGACGAGGTGGTCCCGATATCCACACTTACAACACCGAAGAAGCGGGGTCCAGTCACTACGGGAGAAAACAAATAGCAACTACTGACATCAACTCTGTCCCAACCGAATAAGCAGGAAATGGGTAAGGACGAGGACTACAGGGTTCCCAAGTCTTTCATAGCTCCCGATAATTCTGCGCTACCAAATCGACGATCGAGGGACTGGAGCAAGTCGTATTGCTCAAACACTTGCTCGATCGAAAAGTATACTTGGGAACGGGGTTGAATCCCAAATTCAGGAAAACACTCGTTCAATTTCTCATAGCTAACTAAGATTGTTTCGCTTGGTCCCACCTAGATATGACACGGATCCCTCTAGAAATAACCACTTACATGCTAAGCTTGGACCTAAAGTTCCACTTGGTCAAGCAGAAGAGGAGGCCCCAGTCCGAAGTCAAACATGCTTTCATCAAGGACGAGGTATCTAAACTCCTTAAAATTGGAACCATTCGGGAGGTAAAATACTCGGACTGGCTAGCAAACGTAGTAGTAGTCCCCAAAAAGGGGAACACATTAAGAATGTGTGTGGATTATAAAGATTTGAATAAAGCATGTCCCAAGGACCCTTTCCTTTTGCCTAACATCGATCGTATGATCGATGCGACGTGCGGCCACGAGATGCCGTTCAGGTAAAAACTTCCTACATCACCAATTATGGCACCTATTGCTATAACATGATGCCGTTCAGACTAAAAAACATCGGCGCCACTTACCAACGCCTAGTAAATCGGATGTTCGAAGAACAAATAGGAAAATCAATGGAGGTTTACATTGATGATATGTTGGTTAAGTCCCTGCGACCAGAGGACCATTTGAAATATTTGCAGGAAACCTTCAGCATATTGAAGAAATACAATATAAAGTTGAACTCGGAGAAATGTGCATTTGGAGTCGGGTTCAATAAATTCCTCGAATTCATGGTATCCAACCAGGGGATCGAGATCAACCCCGATAAGATCAAGGCCATCGAAGATATCATTATTATGGACAACGTGAAGGCAGTGCAAAGGTTAACCGGACGTATAGCCGCCTTGGGACGATTTATCTTGAGGTCTTCCGAGAAGAGCCACCGTTTCTTCTCACCGTTGAAGAAGAATAATAACTTCTCATGCACCCCGGGGTGCTAACGGGCCTTGGAGGAGCTTAAGTGATATCTATCGAGCCCGTCGCTGTTTCACACGTCGAAGACAAACGAACAACTATATCTAAACTTGGCAGTATCGGAAGCAGAGGTAAGTGAAGTCCTAGTCAGGAGGAGAAAGGTACGAAAATTCCAATTTACTATGTAAGTAGGACTATCGGCGAGGCCGAAACTAGGTACCCTCACCTAAAAAAGTTGGTGCTTGCTTTGCTAAGCGTCTCTAGGAAGCTAAATACTTCCAATGTCACCCCATATGTGTCGTAACCACTTACCCATTGAGGGATGTAATACACAAACCCAAGCTCTCAGGACGGTTGGCCAAATAGGTCGTAGGGATCAGTGGGTACGACATCGAATATCGGCCTCAGACTGCCATTAAGTCTCAAATTTTGGCAGACTTTGTGGCTGACTTTACACTGGCCCTAATACCTGAGGTCGAAAGAGAATTGTTGTTGAACTCGGGGATCTCTTCGGGAAACTGGACCCTCTTTACGGATGGCGACTCAAACGCGAAGGGGTCCAGACTTGGAATTGTATTGAAACCGCTCGCAGGTAATATAGTATGAGGCCATGATTGCAGGTCTCGAACTGGCCAAAAGTTTAGTGGCAGCGGTGGTCGAAGCTAAGTGTGATTCCCTCATCATGGTAAAACAAGTTAATGGGACCTTCAAAGTCATAGAGGAATGAATGCAATGGTACATGGATAAACTACAGGTAACGTTACATCGGTTCAAATAATGGACTTTACAATACATGCCTCGGGATCAAAATAGTGAGGATGATGTCCTTGCTAACTTGGGATCGTCGATCGATGGGGATGAGTTCAACTCGGGGCGGTTGTACAACTCATGAGATCGATAGTGGAAGAAGGTCATGCCGAGATAAACTCAACAAGCCTGACTTGGGACTGGAGAAACAAATATGCGGAATATCAGAAGACCAAAAAATTGCCTTCGGACCCAAAGGAATCAAGGACTCTGTGTACGAAGGCGGCCCGGTTCAGCATGTACGGAGACGGTACATTGTTCCGAAAAACGTTCGATGGCCTACTCGTTATATGTCTAGGATTCGTAGACACTGATTATGTTCTGAGGGAAATCCATGAAGGCACATGCGGAAATCATTCGGGTGCCGAATCATTAGTTCAGAAAACAATTAGAGACGACTACTATTGGATCGACATGGAAAAGGACGCGAATGAGTTAGTAGGAAAATACGACGGTTATCAAAGGCACGCTCTGACGATTCATCACCCCGGGGAGCTACTTCATCCGGTTTTATCCCCCTGGCCGTTCATGAAATGGGGAATGAACATTATCAGCCCCCTTCCATGGACACCCGGTAAGTCTCAATTTATATTGTTTATGACTGACTATTTTTCTAAATGGGTCGAAGCCCACGCGTTCGAGAAAGTCAATGAGTAAGAAGTCATTGATTTCATCTAGGACCACATAATATGTTGATTCGAAATGCCGATCGAGACCATGCGTGACAATGGGAAGCAGTTCATTGGCAGCAAAGTAAGCAAGTTTCCCAAAGATCATAATATCAAAAGAATCCTGTCAACACCATATCAACCTAATGGGAACGGGTAAGCAGAGTCCACGAACAAAACCATACTCCAAAACCTCATAAAGAGATTGACCGAAGCCAAAGGAAAATGGAAAAAAATCTTGCCCGAAGTCCTATGGGCTTACCGTACGACCTCGAAGTCCAGTACCGAAGCTACCTCATTCTCGTTGGTTTACGACGCCCAAGATCTAATACCGGTCGAAGTCGGAGAAACGAGTCTTAGGTTCTGATATGCAACCGAAGTATCAAATAACGAGACTATGAATACGAGCCAGGAACTGTTAGATGAAAGGCGCGAAGGCGCCCTCGTCTAGATGGCAACCCAAAAACAACGGATCAAGAGGTATTACGATCAAAGAGCCAACCTTCAATACTTAAATGTTGGGGTCTTAGTGTTGAGGAAGGTCACATTGAACACCCGTAACCCGAACGAAGGAAAGTTGGGACCAAATTGGGAAGGTCCGTATCAAATTATCGAGATCATCGGAAAATGGTCGTACAAACTCGGAGCAATGAACGGTGAATGACTACCGAACATTTGGAATGTAACTCACTTGAAACAATATTATTGCTAAGGTATGACCCCGTTCACTTATTTTATTTATCTACATTCTGGACTAACACTTGCAGGTAGTCTCCTAAGAACGACATATTTTTTTAGGCGTGAAAGCACGCGTTGTGCTCTTTTTTACTTGAACCGGTTTTATTCCAAATGCATTTTCCGGCAAGGTTTTTAACGAGACAACAGTAGATCGTGCTAACTTAGAATCGAAGACCGGTTGTCAGTAGTATTCAAGGATTCTCTATAATCGACCTCGAATATTGGGGGTATCACTCTTTGAAAATGAGTTTGGCAAGGAAACAAACTTTGTGCTCCAATAGTCTAGGCTCGATTGATAGAATTTACCATAAGGGCTAAACGGTTGAAAGAACCGTGCCCGCATAGACCACCCGAGCTCGGTAACAAAGCTTTAACACATGTGTAACTTTGTATATTACACACAAAATTGAAAGGAAGTTTCTACTTGGCGGATAAATATTTTGCCCTTTGGATTTTATTTTTTGTTACATTTGATCCCCCGAAGACATCGAGCCCAAGGGCCACGTCACTCGGGGACTACCGCTCAAGGCAGGTTTGGACATCCCGAGATAATAAAGTCCAGAGGCATAAAGCTTATTTGGCAGTGCTTGAACTAAAAAGGCCACGACAGTATTAAAATGGCTCGGAGACGTCCGATACCCATAACAAAAAACAAGGCCTTTAAAATTTCTAAACAGGTTCAAAATGCTACCCTCAGAAAATTATAATCTAAAACGTTCTGAGTATTTTAGGGAAAGTTTCCGATCATACCGAGACCCCATGAATCGACAATAAAATAATATTGAAAGAAAGGCCTATTCGAACCTCCGGACAAGACTTAAATATTATATGTTTGGTATATTTGTAATCATAAAGAACAAAGCGAAAGGAAACATGCTTAAAAGCTATCGTAGGGAAAAAAGGGCCAAACGACCTTGACAAAAAAAGTACATAAGTACAAAATAACAAAAACAAAGAAAAATATACAAGGCACTTAAACGGCCTGGTCTCCACTGGAGCCTGCCTCGTTGCCGGCACCAACAGAGTCTTCTCCGCCTCCGAATCTGTCCGAACCATCAGAGTTTTCTTCATCATCGGGATACTCCAGCTTCTTGGCCTCGGTTTGGAACCCCTTAGCACTTTCGACCTCGACCGATAAATCAAAACCCTGAGCATGAATTTCTTCGAGGGACACCCTTCGGGACTGCCACTTCACATATTCGATGGTATCTTTCACCCGGCCCTGGGTTTCCTCGGCAACGTCCTTATACTGGGCCACCGTTGGCATCGACTTTGGTCACTTCAACCACCGACTTGGCTGCTTTAAGCTCCTTGGCAAGAGTCTCTCGATCGGAAACGACTGAGATTAGCTGAAACTGAAGCTCCTCAACTTTTTGGGACTAAGCCTCAACCTTCTCCTTCGCCGCCCGGAGCTGGGCTTCCGCCGAGTGCAACTGCGCCCGGACAATCTCCTTTTTCGAGGCCAGCCGTCCATCCTGCCTCTCCATTCTTCGGCCTCGACCTTGACTATATCCATCTCGGCTCGGCTCGGAGTTGGTCGATCCGATCAATATTCTGCTGGACCGATAGGTTCAAATAATTAGTCACCGAGTCTATCTCATTGTCACTAACTTCAAAGATTTTTACATGTTCAACCAGGTCGACGTGTTCTTTACGAGCCACTTCTAATTCAGCTCGAAGGCTCTTAGCCTCTCATTCACGCTGCTCGCTGAGAATTTTGTAGGTATCTCTCTTCTCAGTAAGCCCTCTCACTTCGGCTTCGAGCTGGTTCAACTCATACCGATACCGGAGAAAAGTTTCATGGTGAAGCATCGAGGCCTACAAATACGAAGAAGAATATTAGGATTATCAATGAATCAGTTCAAGTATAAGAGGAGAAATTGAAATCATCAAGAGTTGTCTAAAGTTACTCGGTTTAGTGCTTGTTGTTTTTTATTTAATAGGCAGGGTGCGTTTACCTCGTTCATTCTGGCTTGGTCTTTCTCGGTCACCAGACACGGAAGATAACTGGCCACCCCTACGGGGGAAGAAAGTACCCGGGCATCCTCCGAAACAGAGATGATGATGGATTGCTTCCGGTCAGGATCCACGCTCATGGCAAAAATCGGTTAATCAATTTTGGCTCGAGTGAGGCCTACTTGCTCCCGAAGACGGACTCTTCTTCGGTACCTCTAAGTCACCCAATCCCGGTGGCGTCCTCCGTGGCAGTGGAATCCACGCCATCAAAAATGCTGCGGAAAGGGTCGTCCACCCCATTAGCTCCCTCGTTGGGGTGTTCTTTTACTATTTGGGCCTCGTTGTACATAGACTTAGTAAATGAGGGTGACTCTATGATGTCTATCATACCGAGTGCTTCCTTCGGGGCATTTTCGTATCCCGAGAAGCCTTGACCCCGGCCTCCTCATCGACCTCTTTAGTTTGATGCAGATCGGTCTCGCGGTTCTATGGTTCAGAGGCCCTCTGCCCTTCAAACTGCGACGGCACACGGGCCACCAGAACATAGTGTTCTTCTTCTTCGGATTCGTCTCTCAGACGATAGAGCGAATTCGAAGACGTTGCTCGGGCACTGGTGCATTCTTTTGACTTACGCACCAGCCTTCTTCTTGTTTTCTTTTTCTCCGAGCTCTGAGAACTCTGAGCCATTTTTCTTTTCTTCTCTTCGGCTTGTCTCGGAGTAGGGTACTCGGTAGGTAAATCCTCACCACCGGTCGGAGGCCTCAACTCGACGTCCTTAGATAAGCCTGCAAAAGAAGTAAAAATGAGTAAGGGCTCAATATTAAAAGAGGAATACTAATATTGCCTGCTCGGAAAAGAAGTCTCACCATGGGAACGAGTCTCCCAACGTCCCTTCGAGAGCTTGCGCCACGAGCGCTCGAAATATGGCGTCTGTGATACGATCCCCTCGACCGACTCCTTGAGTCGAGGGACAGCGTTCGGGACCCGAGCAATTGTTGCACTACCACAAAGCATCGGTAAGAAAAAGAGAAGTGTAAAATCGACATTCGAAATCAAATCATACTTACATGAGGTATTCCACTTCTCGGGGAATGACCTGCACTCGGCTAGGATTAAGTCTAAAATCCTCACTCGGACAAAATGACCTTGCTAGCCCCGATCTAGCTCCTCATCAATACTCGACTATCACAAGCTTTATTAGTCCCCCCCTCCCCCCGGAAGATTCGAGGACTATATAAGTGAAGAAGATGGTCGATGGTCAATGAGCACCCATATATTTTGTTCACGAAGAATGAGAGGAAGATCACGATCCTCCAAAGCGAAGGATGAATCTATCAGAGGCATACAACGTACCTCTTAAATAAATCTATGATGACCAGGTCCATCAGGCCAAACGTAAAAGGATAAGTGTAAACACTTAGGTATCCCTCAACATGGGTAGTAATGGCTTCATCGGGGTCGGGGATCACTATGTCCTTATCAGCCTAGTTGAAGTCTTTTCGGACCGTAGGGAGGACTTCTTCAGTGATCGAGCAGATGTATCCCGAGACCTTCTCACACCGACCTTGTACGGAGGAAAGTTTTTCAACCTTGAAATCGACGTTGACCGAGCATCCCCAGGGGATGAACATTTTCAAAGGAGGTTCAGGTACTGGTTCATCGATGGCGGCGCACAAAATAGTGAATATGAGAAAGGTAGAGAAAGAAAGGAAGTTGAAAGATTGGACTTGATGACTTAAGATGAAGATGGGTAATGATTCTTGGGATCTCAAAAAAGCGGAGTAAAAGTGTTAGAAAGTATTGAAATATTAAAGGTACAAAGGTAGAAGGTTTTGATGTAAAGTTAAAATGAACAAAGAATGGGGTATTTATAGTATTTCAGCGGCGTTTCGTATCCAGGGACGGCTAACCGGCGGCTGACATACATTTAATGCCATTAAGATTTGACTGACGTGATGTTTCGGTTGTTTTGTCATTTCTGTCACGGTGCATCGAAGCAAGAATTAGAAGCTCATGTCGTTTCTCATCATTTACCTTCCGTAGAACGAGGGGATTATCTGTATACGGGTAAAACCGAGCTCATGATGCATCCTAGCCTCCGACGAGATAAGACAAATCTCGAGACATGGCAATATGGGACCGAAATCGAGCCAAAGTCTCACCGGACTAGAACCGTGAGCATGACGCGTGCCTTCGAGAATATCGAGGCCATGATCCCGGAATCGGTCCTAGCCTCGAGCGATTTCGAAGAACATTATCATACAATCCAGCGTAGCCAACAAAAGGCCAAAATATCCGGGACCGATCGAATATTACGGCGGGGATCTTGGCGCGTATCGATAATGAGTCGACAATCAGTGAATCAGAAGTTTTTTTTTATCTTTTATAGAGTTGTACCTAAAATAGGACTCTCATACTATATAAATGGGGTCTAATAATTCATTTGACACATTATAATACTCACTCAAACGCAATACATTATTATTTTCTCTATCTTTAAGCTCTTGTCTTCTGTTTGTCGACATCGGTCGTGGTGAGCCCGGCTCGAGGGCAATTTCTATCAAGGCTGAAATTATTCGATTCGTGTGGTTTGAACTTATCTTATCTTTATTTACTCAATATCAACTTAATTTATCGCTTTGTGTCAAGTTAATCCGCGTATCCTTAAAATCACTTACAAATTTAATTGTTATCCGATTTTGAGGGTAAACAAGCTCCAAATCAAATTATGTTTTCTCCACGTGTTGCAAAGTTCGAAGTAACACCTTCGGTGTATGAATTGCAACCGTTAGATTAGATTGGAAGTCAACGATGTGAAGTTACTTGAGGCGTTTGGTAAGTGGGAAAATGAGTATTTTGCTTGCAGCCGAATTTGTTTTCCGCGTGGAAAGTAGGGAAAGGAAAATGCTTTTCCATTATGTGATTCCGATTGGAAATACCCCTTGGGGCTTTATGCACAAGTGGAAGTGGAGATAATTGGTACACTTTTCACTTTCCATTTTTATTGGAGGTCATAAATTTGTCAAGTTATTTAATATATATATATATATAATTTTTTTTTATATAATTAGTGTAACTTAAACTATTACAACATATCTGATTATTTTATTCTTCTTCTAGGTTATCAATTGATATCACTATAAATTCTAAGTGACATAGAAAAGAGGCAACCCAGTGCACTAAGCTCCCGTTATGCGTGAGGTTCGGGAAAGAGTTGAACCACAATGGTCTATTATATACAGTCTTACCCTATATTTCTATAAGAGATTGTTTCCACAGCTTAAATCAGTGACCTCCTAGTCACATGACAGCAATTAAGTGACATGATTATGTAAATATTTTTTTACACATTTGATGCAGAGAACTTAATTGCAATAAAAGATAAATTGGAGGTCACAAAGTTGTCAAGTTATTAAAACAAATTATTTGTAAATTTGTATATAATTAGTGTAACTTAAACTATTACAACATATTTTATTATTTCTTCTAGGTTATCAATTAATATTACTATAAGTTCGAAGTGATATGTGAATATTTTTGACACGGGAGAGAATTTAAGAATTTGTAGTTGGCTTTTAAGATGGAGTTTAGGACGTTGGCCCTGGCTCATGCACCTTTCATATTTAAATGGAGTTATTTTCTCTTTCTTCAATTGTGTCCTTTCACACTTCCATTTCCTTTTTCGTTTTCTTCTTGATATATACATATATTCCGTATCTTTTTTAGTAACTAAATTAGAGATGATTTGATATGTATAAATTAAGAATTAAACCTTTGACTTTGTGACTGCATTGAGTTCGAGAAAAAGTCAATTAAAATAACAGTTTAATATAGAAATAAAAAATATTTAAGAAATGTCACATCACTCTTGAAATTATATTTTTTAAAAGGTCATTTTTTAACTAGTTTTAACTAATGAAATACGTCATAATTTATTTGGATATATACGTAAATAAAAATGTCAATTTTGTAACAAAAGTGGAAGTAGTAGTTTTTCCTTTTTGACATATCTAGTAGTTAAGCAATGACTTTATATCTATGGTTATATACTAACTATTACAAGTATTAGATATTTTGCCCGATACACTTAGATATATAAGAAAAATCACATATACTTTTTGCCTCTACAAGGATTGAAACTTTCACCTCAATTTTTTTCTTTTCTTTTTGAGGTGAAATTTCCAATTAAAGAAAATGGAGGGACCCAATAAATGAGGCGAATTTGGTGTGGTCGGTGGTAGATAGAGGGCATGTGAGAGTAGAAAAGTCAATAAGTACAGGGGTGTGTTTGGTACGAATGAAAATATTTTTCGACTTTTTCAATTTTTTCATGTTTTGTTGACTTAAATATTTTGAAAAATATTTTCCTCATCAACTCATTTTCCTTCAACTGGAAAAAATTGTTTTCTCTATCAAGAGAAGGGGAAACATTTTCAAAAACTCTTTTTCAACCTTCCTCACTAGGGGTGTTCATGGTTCGGTTTAGATCGAGTTTTCTCTAAAAAGAAATCAAACCAAGTAAGTCGGTTCTTCATATATTGGAATCAAACCAAACTAATTAAGTCGGGTTTTATCGAGGTTTTGGTTGGTTTTTTCGGTTATTTATCTATTTTTTTCTTAAATATGAGACATACACAACCAAACACATATTCCGGAAACTACATTTTTAACGTAACACTATCAAACTAATTGCTCTTTGAGAAATCTATCATTTACCAAGATATATTGATGATAATTGAATCAAATAGTGATGAATAATTTAAATACTTAATTAAAAATCAATTATTTTTAACATGAAATAAATTCTTGTACTTAGCAAAAGAAAATTACCAACCAAACTAGAATGTAAATGCAAAGAATTAGATTATTATAATAGCAAAAAATTAGATTAAAAATATAAATAACTAATATATACCATAAAATTTTAGAAACTTTATATAAAAAATTACATATATATAGGTGTAATAATAAATTTAAATAGCTATTTCTATAGTCGGTTTGGTTCGGGTTTTTTCGGTTATTTTTTTTATTAAAACCAAAACCAAATCAAATTGATTGGTTTTTAAAATTCAAAACCAAAACCAAACCAAACCTAAAAAGTATCAATTTTTTTGTCGGTTTGATTCGATTTTTTTTTTTTTTTTATGAACATCCCTATTCACCATCCCCATCAACCCCCACGCCAGCTCACCCTCCACCCCCACCTTAAATAAAAATATTATTAATAATGCTTTCTTTTCATTGTATAGATAATTTTTTTTTTTATTTCAGCAAATGAGTATTTTCTTTTCATGATATAAAAAAGTATTTTTTTCATGTAGAAAAAGTATTTTCTTTCATTTCAACAAAATGAGTATTTTCTTTTCATGATATAGAAAAAGTATTTTCTTTTATTTCAATAAAATGATTATTATTTCAATAAAATGATTATTATTTCAATAAAATGATTACTTTATTTTCATGTTGTAGAAAGAATATTTTATTTTTCAACCCCAAAAGAGTATTTTCTTTATAGTTATGGAGCATAAATTTTAACGTTGTGTTGCGTATAAAAGATAGCATCACATTAGTCCCTTTGGATTTGTGTGAATTTTAGAAGAATCATTAAATTGTTAAAAAAAATAGAGTCTTGAAAACGTTGAGTATTTTGGGAAGGGGAAGAGGAAAGGAGAATAGCATAAGAAAATATTTTTCTCGCTAACCAAACACTATCAAATGTTTTCGAGAAAAAGTTTTTCACTCACCAACCAAACAAGGAAAAATAAGTGATAAAACTACTCATTTTCCATGAAAATATTTTCTTGGAAATCATTTTCCATGAAAAATATTTTTCTTCGTACCAAACACACCCTAAGATGCCTATTTTTAAAGATAATTATTGTAGGGATTGTTTTCAAAATTGTAGTTGGGATAAGTGGGATATAAGTTAACATTTTGATTTGTTTTTTCATAAGTTAAAAATTAGGAAAGGTAAAAGTAATGCGAGATAATAATTAGTTGATCAAAGTAGAGTTTTTTCAAGTATAACTATTTGCTTTACCCCCCTCCCCCCAACACACACCCTCTTTTGTTATTGTAAAGTCAAATACAGAATAAAATATATTAATTTTTGAACCAAAAATATAAAAATAATAAATTTAACTTATCTTTACCTGTTCACCTGCAAAAATTCAATTTCCTTTGTTCCCATTGAATGTTACTCAGTTATTTACATCACTATCGAATGGTGCAATGAATTAATGTGAAGTGCAAGAAAAAAAAAAATCTTTATATAAATAGTCGGTCAAATTTATAATTTACTTTTACAGTTAATGTACATATTATATACTTATTATACATATTTATACATTATTATATGGTAAAAATTATATTTATATTATATATTTATCGATTATTTCTAATATAATCGATTGAGTAGGCAATTATTTAAGTTAATTCCAAAACAATTACTCAACTTTATATTTTGTGTGCCTTTTGAGTTAGCTCAAGTCGGTACATTTTCCAAATATGTAAACGGCAATTTGGCCACATGTTCTTTTGTTTCTAAATGGGCACAACTTTCAAAGGACACTGCCACGTTTTGCTGTTCTAGATAATATTTCTTTAATTTTCTCATTTTAAAAAAATATTTGTTAACATGAGATCCAATTTTAGTACATTTCCGAATTTCACATACTTGCTTGTATAATATCTAAGATTAAGTCTAACCTTTTCTTAGGTATACGAATATAATTTTACATCATATTTAAAACTACAAGTATTCCTTTCTCATCTCATTTTCATATAATATTTTGTTCTTATTATCCTACAACTAAAACCATTTACTTGAACATTTATTAAGTGTTTGGTACTAATTTCACAAAATTAACTTCCAAGGAGTGTAAATTTCACAAGATATGATAGTGAGCACTGAGCGAGCCTTTTATTTTAATTGTTGCCTAGATTTAAGCCAAAAAATGTAAATGTCCAAATACAAAATTTGAGTATATTTGTTTAATTTGGTGAAAAACTTGATAATTTTCTAAGTTTCTCATTTCAGACCCCGGAATAATGAACAATATAGTGAGTTCAATTTCTTGAGACAACTCAAAAGCGTGTTACATTTAACATAATATTTAAATACTTGTTTAGAAGACACAAATCCTTTTTTATTTTATTTTATATATTCTTGATAAAGGTAGTATTTGGATTAGCTTGCGCTCCTCACCTAATTTTACCGTGCGACATCAAATCTTTTATCATTTTGAGAAGACTATATACAACAATTCATTTTCTGGTGTGCTCTCGTTCATTTTCTTGACCCGAAGGTCCATCGGAAATAATCTATCTACTTTCACAAAGATAGGGATAAGGTATACCGTATACATACACACTTCCCTCCCCATATTTCACGTGTGAGATTATAATGGGTTTGTTGTTCTTGTTGTTGTCGAATATAGATAAAATCTTTTGCTAGAAAACTAATATAATAATGGTGATTATTTAAACAAAAAGAAGATCAATTGAACTTTTGGTAATTCAATAAATTGGTGGTTTTTAATTTTTTGAAGGGAATATGTTAAAAAAAATGGAAAAAAGCACCTCGCATAATTTTTTATGCGAGGTACTGGTTTGAACCTTTTTTCAATAATTTTCAAAATGATGGCATATCAGACTTTTCTTAGAATAATCTAAGCAAAGTATCGTCTTAAACCTGCAACAGAACGACGTCGTAACGTTTCCACTTCGATTTCTCTACGTTAGCAGATTCAATATTCTCTTGAAAATGTAAGGCTTTTGTTTGATATTCTCTTTTTCTCTTTTTGGTCATAAATCAAGGTAAGCATTTGTTAGATATTCTCTATTTAACCATCCTTATCCCTTTACCTTACCTTTCATCACTCTACATCGAATGTGTAAATATGGTTAAAATAATAATTGTTTTAATTGTAGAAATATGGACTTCATTTCAAATCAGTCAACATGAGAATGCTAAAATTCCTTAGAAATTTTATTATTATTTGAATTTTTCCAAATTAACGAGGGTAGAAGAAAAGGGTGGGTGGGTAGGGGCGATGACTAGGCTTAGTGCTATAGTATAATAAAAAAGGGCAGCTCGGTGTACTAAACTCCCACTATGCGCGGGATCCGAGGAAATGTCGGACTACTGCTATAAGTATAATATCATTAGTAGAGTAGCTGAAAAGATGTATCATATTGAGAAAGACTAAAATACAACAATCATTTTATATTATGCCCCTCTTTGACCTTATTTTTGGTCAAATTGAAAGCAATGGTTAAGCTAGAAACTAACATAATAATGGAGATTATTTAAAAAACTTAAGAAAACTATGATTAATTGACTCGAGAATGCAGGGGTTTCTTATAAGACTGCAGCAGTAGCGATGAACAAACCACACTAATAGAAGAAGCCGCCATGCATGCACCAGCAAGCCATGGGGGCAAACGGATTCCAGTGAAGGGGAACAAGACACCAGCAGCAACTGGCATGCCTAGCACATTGTATCCGAGCGCCCAAACATAATTGAGTCGGATACGTGACATTGTCTTTCTAGAGAGATCTAATGCTGTGACGACGTCTTCAAGATTGCTTTTGATGAGAACAACATCAGCGGCTTCTATAGCTACATCGGTACCTGCACCAATTGCCATCCCAACATCAGCTGCTACGAGTGCTGGGGAATCGTTTATCCCGTCTCCTACCATTGCAACAGGTGTGCCTTTCAACTGCATTAAAGTGGTAGAAATTAGAAGCTAAGTTGAGCCTAGTGAATCTTCAAAGCGTTTTCCGTTTAAATGGACAATACTATTTGTGCGCATACAAGCTTGCAGTCTGGAGTTTCTTCCTAACAATAGCAAACCATCCTCAAAATGAAAACATAAAGCATCAGACTTGCAGCCAAAAATAGCCAAGCCGTTAGTGGACAAACAACTTGCATCATGCATCAAGTGCTAATCTTGGATCTTAGTAAAAATGCATATTATTCAAGAAAGAAGAGAGAAAAGCTTGCCTGCAATTCTTTAATCTTATCAGCTTTTCCCAGTGGATCTGTTTCAGCAAACACCATCTGAATTCCCACTTCACTTGCTATTGCTCTTGCTGTCGCCCAGTTATCACCAGTCACCATGACACTTGTGATGTCCATTGATTTGAGAAAAGAAACAACACGTGCTGCGTCTGGCTTTACAGGATCAGTCACAGCAAAAGCCCCAGCAATTTTCCCATCCACGGCAACTAAGACACAAGTACGAGCGAGTTGTTCATGCTCTGAAATGTAGTTCTCAACTTCATTGCTAACTGGGACGTTGAAAGCATGCATAAGCCTCCTGTTTCCGACTAGAATTCGTTGTTCTCCAACTTTTCCGCTCACACCAGCTCCAGTGTGCACCTCAAAGTCCTCTATCTCAGGGTGATGTTCATTTTCCGCACTGTGCTTCTGGCGTAACTTTTTGGCATGGTCCACAACAGCTTTTGCAATAGGATGCTCACTATTTGCCTGAAAATCAAATTCCAGACATATGAATCTAACATGGATGGCCCATAGTACTGATATTTCTGTCAATTTTTAATAATTTGTCCACTTTTGATATCACAATTGAAAATGCCTCATTTTATTTGAGTCCATATTTGTATAGTTAGCTTAATGATTACTACTTGGACATGATACAGGTAATCCACTTCATTGTGGGGAAGTCCAAAAATGTATCACTTTAATGGAACTAATACTAGTTGGCAATAACTTATGTAATTATATCCATCACAATTAGTATTGTCTTCTAGCACAATATAAAATGTTCAAGTTAAATAAGTCTCCAATATCCGAGTTACATATCCTTAAAAAGAAAGGAACTAAAAGTGGGAAGAGATGAAGTATCATTTTACAAATACAAGCTGGGGAGAATTTATTATCTCATGTGACACAATATTCAGTTGCGATAATTTACTATTACTACTAAAGTATAGGATAGAGGAAAGAGTAGTTCAGATACTTTATGATGATAATTGAAGATCAGTCCCTTTGTATCATGTAATTCTACACTTTAGATTATGTAACTCGCCTCTCATGTGCAAATATAAGAAATGCATATCTTGACTATGATACTCCACGTAGCAAAGTTATCAGATAATTTTGTAGGCATCACATCTGAAAATGTATTAATGAAAAGAAATATGAAACAGAAGAAGGGAAAAGAAGCCCCACCTCGGCAGAGATAGTTACGTCACAGAAGTCCTGCATAGAGATGTTGGAGAATAGCACGGCACTGACAACAGTGGGTTTTCCAACTGTCAGTGTTCCTGTCTTATCAAACACAACCAGTTTCACCTGTAAGAACAATACGTGTTTGCATTAACACCTAGTTAATAGAAACACCCACACCAGAAAATACACCTTGTTGTATTAACACCCACACCAGAAAATAGAAATATGCAATTTATTTTCTATTCATGACTTAAAATATTTGGTATTCTAATTAAGCACAAATGAACTCCCAGTTAACTAGCTACTTATTTTCCTTAGTTATATAAACGAGAGCTTCTGGAACCAAAAGTTTGATCCCATTTCAACGCAACAAAGCTGACAACACCTACCCAACCCCTCAAATCCGTAGCTCAAAAGGGAAAAAAGAAAGAAAGATAAGAGTAGACCGCTTTCTTGTGTGAAATTGAAATAATTTCACTTGTAGTCTACTAATAAGGCTGGATTTTTTTTTGAGGGGAACAAACCTTATGTGCTTTTTCAAGAGCATTTCCACCTTTAATAAGGACACCTTGAGAAGCGCCCTTTCCGGTGGCAACCATAATTGCTGTAGGAGTAGCTAATCCGAGAGCACAGGGGCAAGCAACCACCAATACCGATATACCAAACTGCAATGCAAGCTCAAATACACTCATTCCTTTTGGTATCCAACTTGAAGGATATACACCTACTTCTCCAGGGATAAACCACGCCAGCCATGTCATGACTGCAGCTAAAACAACCTGAAATAATAATAAAATATGATTGTTTTAGCTTTTGTGCAGATAACTGGCTAAATCAGTGAATAAGGTCAACTTAATAAGCACCATTTTAGGTCTCAAAAGCTATATTCATTCTCTTATCATATGAACTGTGCTGTATTATAATACATTAGAAACTATGACAGGCTCCAAATTATTGTTATCCTAATCATTCAGATTAAGGTCTTAGAATAAACCAGAGGATATTTGGCCATGGTCTTCGCTATAGATTTCACTGTTTACATCCATCAGTATTTAAAGTAATGATTCAGGATAAGGTGGGGGAGGCCTCCGTGGTGGACAAAATGCGGGAAGCGAGACTGAGATGGTTCGGGCACGTGAATAGGAGGTGCACGGATGCCCCAATGAGGAGTGAGAGGTTGTCCATGGTGGGTGTAAGGAGAGGTAGAAGTAAGCCAAAAGAAGTACTCGGGAGAGGTGATCAGACATGATATAGCACATCTTCAGCTTACTTAGGATATGATCCTTGATAGGAGGGTGTGGAGGTCGAGAATTAGAGTAGAAGGTTAGTAGGTAGTCGAGTGTCTTTCCTTGTTCTTAGATTTCTATTACTACGTGATGTTTCTTCTGCTTTGGTTTTCTTCTTATTTTGTTGTTGTTACCACTTCTTTTTCCATGTCTTCTTCGTTATCCTATTTCTTTTAAACTGCTGTGATATTGCCTTTCTTGAGCTGAGGATTTATCGGAAATAACCTCTCTATCTACACAAGGTAGGGAGGTCTGTATACACACTACCTTCCCCAAACCTCACTTGTGGGATTAAACTGGGTATGTTGTTGTTAGTATTTAAAGTAATGGTGCATTGTCAAAAAGGCTTCTAAGAGGAGAGGAATATACTGAAGATATCAATTGCAACATATATCTTCATTACATGTCGAGGGAGTATCTCTTTTGCTCAAACAAACATACGACAATTAAAGATACGACAAACATATCTTCATTAATTTCGTTTCATTCAGAAAAACAAAATTATCTAACAAGAATTGTAGTGGTTTCTACTTAAATTGATAAGACTCACCGTGGGTACAAAAAATCTCGATATCTGATCAGCAAGTTTCTGAACAGGTGCTCTGGCAAGCTGAGCAGCTTCAACTAACTGAACAATTTGTGAGAGTGCAGTCTCCGAACCAATATGAGTGGCTTTGATGAGTACACATCCATTCTCATTTACAGTTCCACCAATGACCTATTAATTAAATATTTATTTTTAATGCCTACATTTGAAAACAAAAAAGTGTGAAACCCATAACCAACAAATCTTGAGTACCTTATCACCCGGCATCTTGGAAACAGGCCTAGCTTCTCCAGTGATCATACTCTCATTCACATAACTGTGACCATTAATAACAACGCCATCTACAGGAACCTTTGCCCCCGGAACAATCTTAAGTACATCATTCTTTTGTATTAATTGACTGCTAATTTCTGTCTCAGAAATAATATTCCCAGCACCATCCAATGTTAATAGGTAAGCAGTCTCAGGAGCCAGCTCTGTCAACTTTGCCAAAGCATCTGACGTCTTTCCTTTTGCAAGAACTTCTAGGTATTTCCCCAATAATATAAACGATATCAACATTGGACTAGTCTCAAAGAAATCTTGCCCCTCGAAGGAATTTGAAATCAATGCTTTTATCATAATATAAACCGAATAGAAATAGGCAGCATTAGTGCCCAATGCAATCAGAACATCCATGTTTGCAGATTTCCGTCTCAGTGCATGATATGATCCTGCATAAAACCTAGATAAAAAGTTTATTACTAGAAATTATTATATTTCTACAACAGACAGTTCAGAATAAAAAAGGCAATCACATTGTAAAGAGTACCTTCGACCAATAACAAACTGCACAGGAGTGCAAAGGATCCATTTTAACAATAATCCAACAGTAAGCATGTTGAAAACCTTATACTCTAACCAATTCCCATAAGGGGGAAGCATTGGAAGCACCATTGAGAAAACAAATATTGGCACTGAAAATAAGCAGCTCCACAAAAACAGGTTCCTATAAGTGTGGATTTCATGCTCTTTCTCTAATTCTCGCTGTCTTGGTGGGATATAAAGGCTTGCACGATAAGTACTCGACCCATGCCCAGCTTCTTGAATACAATGCATTAGGGTTCTTGGACCAATTATATCTGGTTCATAACTTATGGTCACTCTATACTCTTGCTGGTTTATTTCAACAGTGTTTACACCTTCCAGCGCCTCGAGACAGCATTGAATAACAGTAAAATCATCTGGAGAATTGATGCCTTCTAGCTTGAAGTGTACTTTATTTAAATCGCTGCCTGAACTAATTATATCAGCTCCAAATCCAGCATCTTCTATTACTTCAACAATCCGGCTGGTACTGGTAACATTTGGATCAAAATGAACTTTTGCTTCTTCAAGAGATAAACCAACCACGGCTTTCTTTACTCCATCAGTCATCGAAAGGGCACGTTCAACAGACTCAGAACAGCTTGTGCATGCCATCCCCTTGATTCTGATCCGGCAGATAGCAATGTCTTGCTCTGGAAACTCATCAACTTCAAAACCAGTGTCTTCGACTGCCTCTTTTATCTTTTTTGCCTGGTATAACCATATCTTTTGTGAAATTACTAGAAATAAGGAAATATAAACAAAGAAGAAAAATAAAGCATCAACCACCATTAAATCAATCTCTGAAGTCATAAACATGGGCGAAGTTACGTGCAACCAAGGATGGTTAACTGACCACCCTTCGCCGGAAAATTATACTCCGTATAAGGTAAAATATTACTTGTTATTGATTAAAAATAGGCTTTGAACACCCTTACATAGCCCACCGGCAAAGGTTTGAACACCCTTGTTGAATTTCCTGGCTTCGCCACTGGTCATAAACATTAGAGTTGATCCAACTTTTCTCAGTTGAGCTCAGGAAGCGCTCAACATACCCAAAGATGATATGAAATCAGGGATAAATTTTTTAAAATGGTACTTCATACTAGAATATTTCCTTTGTTGTTTTATGAAATTAGTAAACCTTCTCCTTACAATGAGAGATGCATAGATATGTATGCAAGTCTAGAATGGAGAAAGAGATCAAAACCCTTCTTTGAGCAAAATGTATGGCATACCTTCTTTGAGATATTAAACTGAGTTTGAAAATGTTTCGTCACAACAATCAATTTTATTATGTTCGGAACACAAGCCACTTCAAGGGAGCAGTTATAACAGAAAAGTCATGAAATTGGAAATGGAAAAGAAAAGCACAAATAAAAGAATCAATTTATCAGTTAACTAACAACAACAGATATAGTGATTTTCAAAACCAATAGACTGTCAACAGCATGAAAAGACAACTGAGTTATTTGGTCATCAAGGACTCTGAATTCCTCGAATGTTTGAAGATTATACTCTTAGCTTAAAATTAAGATAGTGTTCCATTATCTTAAATTGGACATACACTGATAAGTTCTGGCACATATTTAACAACGGCCTGTCCTTGAAGTGGAGACACCGTAGCACTCTCAATCCCCTTAAGCTTTCCCAGCGCAGATTCTATGGAATTCGAACAAGATGCACAAGTGATGCCATTAACTTTGAAAAGAAGAGTTCTAATCTTTTTATTTCTACTATCACTTAGTTGAGCCATATTGACAGCTACAGCATCAGCATCTTGCAAAAGCGGTTTCTTTAAGTCGTCCTTCCCGTTAGCTTCCATTTCTTTATCCTGGGAATCAAAATCTTCAACAGTGAAAATTGATGATAACAATAGTTAAACCACATATGCCATTCAGTAACAGTTTGATAATAGATACTGTAACAAAATCATTGAAGGCTGCCCTCAACAAACACCATCGTGTACATAATGTCTCCAATATAACCAGCACAGTCAAATACTAATGGAAGAGTATGCCCACAAAACTCCATAATTCATACAACAGAACCAATGCCTAAATCGAATTCTCAGCACCAGGTTCAGTATGATAGAAGATTGATCACTTGGAACTACCTTATCAGCTCTTACGAATCAAAAAAACAGAAAAAGGGGAAAAACATGTCAACACAGAGTAGCCTGAAGAAATGTTCTGGAAACTCCACAATTCACACACATAAATCCAATACCTTAACCGACTTTATAAAAACTGATTGTACTATGAAAAGTATCAGTATTGTTCACTATGTTATTTCTCAGAAGTTTAAAAACTGTAAATCTTGGAAGAAAACAGAGAGACATTGAAAGTATAGATAGACAGTACAAATGTCCAAAAATTCTATAATTACTACATAAACACAACAACAACGACCCAGTAAAATCCCACAAGTGGTGTCTGGGGATGGGGTCCGGGGAGGGTAGTGTGTACGTAGACCTTACCTCTACCCGAGGGAGTAGAGAGATTGTTTCCGATAGACCCTCGGCTCAAGAAGACGAAAAGAGACAACATGTAGGTTGAATATACGCTCATTGACCAATTAACAATTAGCCCAAGGCTTTATTTTCATAACTTTCCGTAATTCACACAAAGTGACATAGGAAACCGAGTAGCAAAGCCAATAGCTTTAACTTATTCTGGTACAGATTGCACTGTCATAGAAACACTTGGGTTTTCCTTAAAACCTTCAAAATTTATGACACAAAATCTTGGAATAAAGATGAAAGAAATTGAATTTCTGGAATTTCAATATTCCATTAGTGACAAAAAAAAAAGGTAAACATAATCAGAATTTAACATAACCTCATTGACCTATTAATAATTTGGCCAAAGCTTTATTTTCACAAAGCTCCATAATTCATAAATAGAGACTATGTAACAAACTGGATACAAAAGCCAAAACCTTGAGTACTATTTTCTGGCACAACTTTCACTGTAACAACTTTCACAATAACAGAAGATTGATCAGTTGGTTTTCCTTTCTTCACTTAAAAGTCAAAAACATGAAAAACTCTTGTAGTAATATAAAGGAATAAACTTTAGTTTCTGGAATTTTCAGTATTCCAATAGTGCAAAAAAGAAAAGGTCAAATATAATCAGAATTTAACACAAACTCATTGACCTATAAATAATTTGGCCAAAGCTCCATAATTCACAAATAGAGTAACATATAACAAACAGGGTACAAAAGTCAATACCTTTTAACTACTTGAATCCTGGAAAAATTGAATCCTTTTGGGTTTATAGTGAGAAAAACAAATAGACATAAACAGAATTTAGCACAAACTCATTGACCTATTAATAATTTGGCCAAAGCTCCATAATTCACAAAAAAGGCTATATAAGAAACTGGGTCCAAAAGTCCACACCTTTAGCTATTTTCTGGCTCAACTTTCACTTTTGATCAGTTGGCTTTCCCTTTTTTTCACTTAAAGGGTCAAAAACATGAAAAAAAAACTTGGAATAAAACGGAGAAAATTGAATCTTTTTGGATTTCACAGGTTTAATAGCGAAGAAAATTTTAGGGTTTTGAGGAGGGAATAAAATTGAGGAAGATGTAAGACAGTTGCAGGAAAGAGGCAAAGGTGAGAGATGGTGGTGTGGTTTAGGGAAAGTTGAATTTGAAGCCTCGTCTCTTTATATATATATTGGGCTCTGTCACTATGTGTGTGTGTGAGAGAGAGAGAATGATGCTTTTGCTTTAGTCCATTGGATTCCGAATGATTTGAATTTTCGAATATAACGAACTGGTCCTCTACTTTCCCACCAAGAAAAACCACCCCAAGGGTAGATTATTTGTAATTTTACCCCTCGACATGTGGTTAATTGCATTAGTACCCTCCATTTTAGAGGCCATATCAACTCGACAGGTAGCTCGATGCACAAAGATCGTAGCAATAGAATGGTTTGCTATTTTGTTTGGCCAAACTTTTTTTTTGGCCAAAAGTACTTTTTTTTTGGGGTCAAAAGTGCTTTTGGCTAGGGGTGCTTATCGGACGGATAATTACGATTAACGGTTCGGCTTAACGGTTATCATATTATAAATATAGTAATCTGCTAACCATCCAATAAGACAACGGGAGGATTGGTATCGGATTAACAATTATCATGCGGTTATCGGGCGGCTTATCGGCTAAACCAAATAGAAATTTTCTCAACAATCATTCAATCAATCCCAAACAGTTTCAAATAAATACCAAATTTTTAATACCATCTAAGATCTAACCAAACAGTATTTTTTAATTGAAGAGTCTTCAAGACTACTTATACTGTCATACACGTATTAACCAAATTTTTAATACCATCAACACTACTCATATAGACATACACGTATTAATCGTTGAGATTTCGATTTTTTGATTTCTCAGTTTTCAGTTCAAGAGAGAGACAAGACTGGCGACTTCTCTGCCTCTGGTGGATGCAGACAATTGAGAATTAGAAAATAAAAATTAGGGATTTAGCCATTTAGGGTTTCAATAGTACTTTATATACATATGGGTAGAAGTGTAAATATAAAAATTCTTAACGGGTTAACGGTTTACCCGATAAGAAAATTGAGTAATCCACTCCCAAACCGTTAAGCCGTTAATTATAAAATCTTAATCCGTTCACCATCCATTATCCCGATACCAATAAGCCAATAAGTTATCGATTCGGTTCGGTTAACGGTTTCGATTCGATTTTGAACAACCTTACTTTTGGCCACAAATTGAGGTGTTTGGCCAAGGTTTTAGAAGGAAAAAATATTATTTCTTCGAGCCTTGGCATTTTGAATCCTGTTGAATGGTTGTGTGTTACACCCTGTGCGTCCCAAGGTGACGTATAATGAATATGAGATTTGTTAATCATGATTTAAATGAGTTTAAAGTTATAATATGACTATATATGATGTTTGGATAAAACATATAAAGTTTAGGGAAAATCGAATTAAAGTTGCGAAAAAACCAACTAAGGATTTGCCCTGTAACAGAGCTTTTTGAGAAATAAATTTTTTATACTATATGAGGTATTTTTGGGACATATTATATACCAAATTGAAGATATTGGAATGTAGTTTCCAAAGCTCTTAACCGTTCATTCATAAAACATTCGGATAAAAATAAATAAGAGTCGGAAAATGGGCGAATGAGAGGGTGCAAAGCTAGCACCTTTTGACTTTTCAAAAGTTGATATATATGTCTTAACTCGTCTCTCTCTTCATTTCTACATAGAACCTAACCATAGAACACCATAAAAACAGTCCCTGATCTCGTGTTTCAAAGAATAGTATCATCCCGGGTACGGAATCAAGAAGCGATAACATTAAAACGATCCCTATAACGTAAGTATCGCCTCACTTTTTCTTTGTAAATTGAGTTTTAGAATGTATTTAATAGTTAATAAAATTTCTAATTTCTGTATTTAAGTGTTTAAATATCAAGGAATTTTGACAAATTCATTTCCTAATAGTTAGAACTCACGAGACAATGATCGAAAGCCGTGAGTTCTAGTTATTTGACTTGTAGTGGACTGTTTTGTGGGTTGTTTCGTGTTGCCTTTGGGATGTATATTTTTTTACTGTTTAATGGAGTTTTGGAGGACAAATGGTGTGGAGAAATACCACATAATGATGGAATGGTGGACTGGTCATTCGTCGTTATATTATTTAAGTTGTTTGACACTACTTTGGTTGTCGTTTTATGTATGAAGTGATTAGGGTGTGTACGCTATTTTGTGGTATATTGTGGTGGAGATAAGGTTGGAAAATTATGCTTACATGTTGTTATTGTTGTGCTCTTGTTGTTGTTGGTATATGGTATTGGAGGAGGGTCTAGTTACAGGGGAGATGCTGCCCAAATTTACGTAAAAGAACTACTAGTTTAAGTTGCGGACTTAGCCTTTACTCAACACTGATTTTAAATCTCCTTATGCTATGGCAGATTGAGTTGAGTTGTTTGAAGAATTGCTTGGAAGGTATTAAGGACTCAATGGAGTTAAGGTATGTTAAGGATATCCCTTCTTTCTTTTTGGCATGATCCAAATGATACAAACGAAACGAGCAAAATACGCAACTTTTATAAATGACTCTATTTATAGAAATACTAGGGGTGTCGATATTCTTGATTCCCCATGTGAATTATTATTATATCCTCTATTCATGGGTCTCAGAAAAATACGTATTTGATAAAGTTTGTCCGAAAGGCATATTGATTTTATGATATTCGAGAAATCTTATAAACGTACTTCTTATGCATTTCATGTATTTATGCATGTACATTAACCCATGATCAGAAGGCGTTATATACGCATATATTATATGTATATGGGATATGAGAAAAGGTTACGGCGTTATATACGCACCACCACATGATCAGCTGGTATACGTTGATGATTTTACCCACAGTGGCTGAGATGATATGATGGGATGCCCTCATAGACTTGATGATGTTATGTACGCATATACCTATGCATGGTATGACATTTATACGCACATGCATGACATTATAAATTTTCATGATTCACAGAGCTATTCAGAATTACAGGTTGAGTTCTTTACTCCATGTTTCTTTCATGTCTTTTATATACTATTGCCATGCCTTACATACTCGGTACTTTATTTGTACTGACGTCCATTTTGCCTGGGGACGCTACGTTTTATGCCCGCATGTCCCGATAGATAGGTTGAGAGTTACCCAAGTAGGCTATCAGCTCAGCGGAAGATGTCGATGCGCTCCATTTGCTCCGAAGTTGCTTATTTGGTCAGTATGATTCAGACGTGTATTGTTTAATATGGTGGGGTCTTGTCCCGACCTTTACGGTATTTATCTACTCTTAGAGGCTTGTAGACATATGCCATGTAAGTAAAATATTGTATGGCCTTGTCGGCCTATGTTTAGTGTACGAGTGATCATTTTGGTCTTATAGGCCCAAGTTGGTATTTCATGTTTTATTCTACTTATCTCACGATAGCCTCTCCGGCTCATTTACCTATGATAGTATGATACGAGAGATACATTACGTTGGTACTCGGTTGAGTAAGGTACCGGGTGCCCGTCGTGGGCCATCGGTTTGCGTCGTGACACTGTGGTTCCGGGACTCAAGTTTGGAGTCGCCATGTGAGACATTCGGTTCACGAACCGAAAACCTATCTCCACAACAAGCTCCTCAGTTTGACCCGGTCCGTCACGCTTTTGAGGAGAAATAGAAATAGTTTTTGAGAAGCAGAAAAAAATAATTTTTTTCCAAAAATACTTTTCTAAGAAGTACTTTTGGAGAAAATACACTTAAAAGCAATTTTCAAAAGCTTGGCAAAACACTAATTACTACTCAAAAGTACTTTTTTAAATTAAATAGCCAAACACAAACTGCTTCTCATCAAAAATACTATTTTAAAAAAGTATTTTTGAGAAAAATACTTCTCCAAATAAGCCGATTTTAGAAGCTTTGACAAACAGGCTATGAGTCTCAGTTCTTCTAGAAAAATCAATAACGGGTCACAACTCGTCACAACTCACGGTCGGACTATGTATGTATATAAAGGGAATTTTTTAGGGCAAAGTATAACATTGACCGGTCCGTCAAAACTAATTACATCGTTAGTCAAAAAGTATACCGTAAACTACCACAACAATAACAACTACCATAAAATATTAATATTAATATTATATATATATATATATATATATATATATATATATATATACACACACACACTATCGCCTTTTATTTTGGGAGCGACCAATAATATATATTTTTTCAATTCAATATAGTCGCTCCTATAAAATAATAGCGGCCGGTAGATTTTATATTTTTTGCATATTAATGCACAATATACATAACCAGTACATGTTTTTGTATACTTTGCTAGCAAATATGATTATTTTTAATTGACCAGGTAAATGTGTAACTAGCCAATTATAAAGTCAACTAACAACTGATGACTCCTCTCTTATGAGACTTCATGCATCTCTTATTAGTGTATAAAAAGTTATTCGTGATTTCACTTACCAAATTTCATTGTAGAAGACATGCTATGATATATTTGATCCGTATATAATATCATGAAATGGATTTAAAGTGGCGTTTGATAGGAAGGATGGCCTAATAGGAACAAGCTTTTACAAAATTTCATCAACATATCAAATAATCGTTAAACACACCTCAGTTCAAAAGTAGTAAATTATGTCAATATTAATTCATATGCTAAATTATTTGTCTTATCGAAATAAATTGAAGATCTCACATTATTTATGGAAGACAAAATATATAAATCTTTAACCTATTTTCAGTTTTTTTTTTATTCTCAGAAAATTATCATTATGTTTTAAGCTTAATTAATTAATCACACCAAAAATTAGTTTGGCAATTAACTTAGTTTAAGCTCCTGTTTAACCATGTATTTTGGCTTTATTAAAAAAAATTGAAAACATTGTTTGTTTATAGAATATGAACATGTTTTGGGAAAAAAAACAAAAATTTTCAAGTTCCCAAAAACTGGTTTACGATATTTTTTGGGTGAAATTTTTCTCACTCACAAAACTTCAAATTTTCTTCAAATAAAATGCATGTCCAAACACAACTTCCATTTTCAAGAATTATTTTTCAACAAAAGTTCAAAAACTTTTTTTTCAAGGTTCAATTAAATCGTTGTCAAAACGTTAGCTAAGTCACGTAAAATGGAAGGAGAAAGTTGGCTGCATGCAAACAGAGAGACTGGTAGTTGCATATAGACAGAGGCGGATGTAGTGTATTACATGCGGGTTCAATTGAACCCATAACTTTCGACGTGGAGTAAAAATTTATATGTAAAAATTCATTAAAATTGTAAAAATAGTAGATATGAACCCATAACTTTAAAAATATAATAGGTTCAATGTTAAAAACCTTAAAATTAAACCTATAGTATTTAAATCCTGGATCCGCCTCTACATATAGGTAAAAGTTAAAAACTTAAAGTTGACATTAAAAACATTCGGTTTTGTAATTGACAATTGAAAGCAACACACACTAGAAGATATGTAATGTGCTCGCCATTGCCAAGAGTTTAATTAATTTTATACATTAACAGTATAAAAAACTTATATTATAATATTTGGCGTGCAAAAGAGAATTATGTATTGTTCCGTTTATTGTAGACAAGGCCAAAATTGTCAAGAATTCAAGAGACAAATTATAAGTCTAAGTTTTATGTATTCTTTTATGAGCTAGCTTTTATATTTCCATTGTGGCTTTAGAATATATTCCTTGAATCCCATCTATCAACAAATAATAAAATCAAATGAACATCTCTCTCTCACACACACACATACACTCTCTCACTATATATATATATATATATATATAGATAGATAGATAGATATATATACTACTAAAAAACAGTTGTTTACCGACGCAGCAGTACCGACGGACTTTTTTCCGTCGCTATTCCGAGGGAGTTTCCGTCGGAATCTCTTGGTACTTTTAAACTTTTTAATTTATAATTTTTTTTAAAAATTACCGACGGACAACTCTCGGTAAATAATGATATTTTGACCGGTCAAAATTTAGTTGGTTGTACCGATGCACTCCGTTGGTAAATTACCGACGGACTCTCTCGCAACATTTTGTATTTATATTTTTAAATTATTTTTTTACGTACCGACGATGTCCCTCGGTATATTTAAAAAAAATAAATGAAAAAGAAAATAAAGTTATCGACGGACTCAATCGTTATTGCATTTACATAATATTTACATAATCTTGTACATTATTATTTTGTATTTTTTATTACACAATAGCGAGGGATGCCGTCGGTAAGTCCCTCGGTAAGTTTTTACTTAATTATCTTAGTGATTGATTATTCTATTTATTAAAAATTACACTAAGTGGAACTATATTCGTGGTAATTACACTACTTAAAAATATATTAGTGATAACTAGCTTAGTAATTTATAATTACACAAAGTAAAAGTGATTTTGTAGTATCCTTAACTACATTGATTAACCTATATATTAATAATTACACACTAAGAAGAAGTGTATTAGTCGTTTTCATACGAAATATTAGTGGTGCATCTTATAAATTGATAATTACTGTAAGTAGAAGTGTGTTAACAATGTCCTTAAATAACGTTAACAATTGATTTTCATACACATTGATAATATACTAAGTAAAAGTGTATTAGTTGTATTTAGCTTGTAGATTGATAATTACACGAAGTATAAGTGTATTAATAATATATTTGTAAGTAATGTTGGTAATTGATTAGCCTTCTTTCTACTTCAACATCAACTTCGAGTACCATTCACTATTAATGAATGTTGTCAATGAATCTAAAAAAATTTCTGGTTGTCCAGGGTAAAGATTCTTAAGTGTGGACTTTTTAATCATCCGTTAATTTAAAATATATTAATTATTCCGGATATGAAAAATTCCCTAGATCTTGTTGTCAATGTATGATCTGCATTCGTAGAGTTTTAGCAACTTTCTAACTGTTGATAATTTTTTTCCACTTCTCTTTTGTGGATTACAAGGTATTGAAACATCAATCACCGTGCAAAGTGAGGACCTTGAGGAGATGCAGCGAACGATTCAATAATTTTCTAGGAACTATGCGGATGAACGAGAAAAAAGAAAGCATGAAGAGAAGATTAGGACCGTACTTAGGAATGACATCGAGTCCCTCAAGGCTCAAGTGAACCACTTAATCCGCCTGCCCCGCTCTCCGTCAAAAAACTACATTTTTGAAGAGGACGATAGTAATGAAAACAATATAAATGATTAAGAAGATGAGGGGGAATCCTAAGATGATGAGTGATTTTATGTTTGGTTGGATTGTTGTTTAGTTGGATGTTAACTTTGAATATTTCATTTCGAAGTTTGGTCGGCTAGTTTTGATGTTTGATGGGATAATTTGAATGTTTGGTATGTTTGGATAATTTATAAAGTTTTATTGTTGTTAATTTGTGTTTTATTGTGGTTGCATTGCTATTTTTATTATAATATTCTAGCTGGCAGGTGGTGCATTACTGTTTCTATTGTAATATTCTAGCTGGCAAGTGGTGCAGCAAAAAATAAGCACTACCTGTCAAAAATATACCAGATTTACCGAGCGCCGTACCGACAGAGTCCGTCGAAAAAATTATTTATTTGTCAATCTAGAATTCAAACTTACCGAGGGAGTCCGTCGGTACACTTAAAACAATTTTTCAACTTCTGTTGAACATACCGACGGATATCCATCGGAATATGAATTTGTTCATATTTTTAATTTTTAAATTACTAAATTAAAATACTAAATATACCGATGGTATCCGTCGATACTATTAAATAATTATTTTTAATTTACCGACAGATATCCGTCGGTATTGATATTATTAATATTATATTATTTTATAATATACCAACGGATGTCAGTCGATACGTAAAATTATTTGACCAAATAGTGTCAGAAATGTACTGATGACTTTCCGATGGGGTCCATCGGTAATTACTAAGGGATTCTGTCGGTCGATTTTACCGAGAAAAGATTTACCTACCTACCATTTACCGACGAACTTCCTTCGGGAAAGCCTTGTTACCAATGGACTTCCCTCAGTAATTTGCGTCGGTAAACAACTGTTTTTTAGTATTGATAGATAGATAGAAAGAAAGAGAGATTATTCTTTTACTTGATCAAAGGATAAAGTGAGGTAAGAATACTTACATTAACTCATCATGGTTAATTATAAACATATTTAACAGATATAAATTATGTATTCATTAGTTTGATGTATGTATACATCAGGCGGATTCATGCGTATAAATATTTTTCAGTGATTATTTAACAAGTATTTGATAAAAAGAGAAAAAGAGATGTTTCATACTTTTTTTTCTCCTGCAAGTAAAAACTTTAAATAACCAAATAGGATAAATGCACTTTTACAATAACTATCACGTAGAAAAAGCCTTAGATATTTTTGTAGAAATATTTTAATATCAAGTGTAAAAGTAGTAAGCAGTCTTTTTCTTTCTTTTTTATCGAACACAAAATTAAAGGGAAAATAAAAGTTGCTTCAACATTGGCTTGATTAGTGTTATTGGAGTTTCCATTGCTTTTCGACAGTCACAATGCAAACAAGAGGACAGTGACTTGTAGCTTTCAACTATGATTAGGAATATTGCTTTTAATATTTTAAAAGATGCATAAATTAGTAAAGTTAAAACCTAAATTCTGTTAGAATAAACAGCAAATGAAAATTTATTATGTTCTATTTGGCTATCTCTTTATAATAAAGAGTTATATTAGTCAATTCAAGCTTCAAACTAAGTAATAGATGGCATTGGGAATGCCACTATATGAATAATATTATTATAATACTAATATGGTGAGGTTGGTAACTTGGTATTGTATTGTGTACAACTAATACTATACTTTATAAATAATACCTTACAATTCAGCACGGAACATACAAACATCAAAAATAAAATAAAAAAATGGAGGTACGAAGTATCTATATGGTATATTCCTTCACTAATTCTAAAATTAATACTTCGTCGATAGCAGTTAATAAACAAAAAAAAAATGAGAAAACAATCTCTTGTATCACTATTTACAATTTGAATAGAAGAAAATAAAGTAATATAAACCCCATGTATTTTATCTACTATTAGCTCCTTTATATGTTATTTTACTTAACTATCTCTAATGAAAAAAGTTACATAACTATAAGAATATTTATACAGAATTGATTTCCCAAAAAAATTAAAGGATAACAAAAAGGAAAACTTATCACAAATCTAATATAAAGCATGTTTATTAGTATAATCTCTTGAACCTACTCATTGTTTTATGCTTGGAAAGTTATTCGTGTTCGCTATCCTTCTTTCTTTTTTCCCTTCTTATTTTCAACCGTCAAACAATAAGGAAAGACGTCATTCCTCCTTTCTCTCGCAACCACAACAATCATACAATCGAATAATTAAATTAGACGGGGATAACGGTTGAGCTATCAAACATGTCCGCTACCAAAAAAATCTACATGGCATCCATGATCCTAATCTTGCTTTTCTCATCACTTTAAAGCATGCTTTCCACTAAATATTTTGACAGGAGAAGGGTGTGTAATCCATACATTGTAAATATGAGTGCCCTGGAGAAAAGAAAAAAGGAAAAAAGAAAGAAATCCCAATAATGTTTATCCAACTTTCCATTTATGTGGGAAAGGATTTTGATTGAAGCCTTTACTTTTTTCACTTTTTTTGCGTAGTGACATAGTATAATGTGTAAAGTTGGGATGGGAGCAAATAATTGAACAATAAAACAAAAGTACAAAAGCTGTACTCACATTATAATGCCCAAAAGCACATATTTCAGTGAAGAGATGATAAGGCTTTTCACTTGTGGGGTGAAAAGAGTTAGATGATGCACGTTTCTAACTTATCCAATGTTTGAGGAAAAAAGATTCTTCCCTTTTTTTGGCTGAAAAAAAATAGACACTTAAAGTTTGCCATAATTTTTATTTAGAAATTTTCATAAACCACTATAGTTTGTGTAATTACCATCCGTATCTATTGTTTAATTGTTATTAGTTTGTATTACTTGTATTGAGATGCACAACAAATATAACTTGTATTCGATCGCTCAACGAATACAACAAAGACGAAATACATAAATATATATAAAGAATATAACATGTAGACTATATATAGAGGTATATATAAAGGATATAACTTATATCGATTGTATTCGTTCACGCAACAATACAACCAAGGCGAAATACAAAAACATAAAAAATAGAATGCTCTTGTTGAGAATTGAACTCAAGAGCTTCGCTTACTAATTGGACGCTCTAACCAACTAAGCTATGCGAGCCTTCGCTTACTAAGCGGATGCTCTAACCAACTCAGTTATGAGAGCTTGTTGCTTGCTCTATTGTTTCAACTAAAAATAATTTATCTCTTGTTCATGAATTTGCTCTAAAATTCAAATATAACTACGAATGATAAATTTCTTGAAAGTATAGCTACAAATGGTAACTACAATATATATATTTGATATGTCAGCATAATTTTTTCTTTTTTATTTATATACATTAACTAGACTGTATTTGGATTGAACATTTGTAGTAGACCCATCAAACACATATAACATTGGCTTGGAGAGAGAAAGAGGGTAAGCCGAACATGTTGGTATCAGAGGCAAATTTATGTGGAGGGAGAGTGGGGTACATGCACCCATGCTCCCCCTCCCTAGAATATATGAATATGGATAAACAATACAATTTTTAAAATTATCTATATAAATATGTTTGTGTCCACCCATGCTAAATTTATTACCTTAGTTCACTGGTAAGTTGGTGCCTCTATGGTCTCCCAAGGCAATGGTTCGATTCCAGTCTCTATATAGTTTTTTAAATAAGTTTTTTTTTATATTTAAAAGTTCCTTTTGGCTAAAAAGTAAAAACATACCCCCAAAGTCAAGGGTTCGATTCCTAGTCTCTATATATTTTTTTTAATTAATTTTTTTTAATATTTAAAGGTTCCTTTTGGCTAAAAAGTAAAAACATATCCCACTTTTTGAGGAAAATTTGGGTATAATCGATCAAATCCCTAAAAACAAAATACAATGTCTCCATCTCAACTCTCTCTCTCTCTCTCTCTCTCTCTCTCTCTCTCTCTCTCTCTCTCTCTCTCTCTCTCTCTCTCTCTCTCTCTCTGTTGGCTCTATGTGACCGTGGAATGTGGATTCTTTAAGAAAGTAGTAATTTCTCCTACATCACTCCATGTTCCTTTAAAATTCTCAAACTACTCTCTCTCTTTTTCCTTCTACTACACTTGAAGTCTTGAAGTCTTGAATTTTGATAGTTTAATGAATTTGTGTACATATTGTGTTTGAGAAAATGCTTGGCCGAGTCAAAGATTGAAATCCATGAGAAAAAGCATTTATGCGAAGGAATTTTGGCTTCTGTTACTTGGGACCTCTGTCCAAGTTTCAATTTTATTTTTTAGTTGTACGTATCATTGAGTTGGTAAATAAAATTTGTTTTAGTTACCAAAAAATAAATTGAACAAGGAACTACATATACTATCTTAAATATAATGGTGCACCCATGTTCTCAATCTTTGAAATTTCTTCTACATCACTCCATGTTTCTTTAAAATTCTCAAACTACTCTCTCTCTCTCTCTCTCTCTCTCTCTCTCTCTCTCTCTCTCTCTCTCTCTCTCTCTCTCTCCCTCCTTGAAGTTTGAAGTCTTGAATTTTGATAGTTTAATGAATTTGTGCACATATTGTGTTTGAGAAAATGCTTGGCCAAGTCAAATATTGAAATCCATGGAAAAAAGCATTTATGCGAAGGAATTTTGGCTTATGTTACCTGAGACCTCTGTCCAAGTTTCAGTTTTATTTTTTATTTGTACATATCATTGAGTTGGTAAATAAAATCTGTCTTAGTTACAAGAAAATAAATTGAACAAGGAACTACATATACTATCTTAAAGATAATGGTACACCCATGTTCTCAAAATCCTGAATACGCTTCTGGTTGGTATTCAAGACTTAGACGTTATTTTGTAACTTATGGGCTTTTAGTTTCAATTGTAGGGGCAAGTGCATAGATAACCATTTTCAGGGATGCTATTTAGTAATTGGCCAATACTTATTTTTGTCCTGAAATTTTAAACTAAAAGTTTTAACCTTCAGGACAATCTAAGACATTTTTTTTTCCTGAAAAATAAACTGATAAACTAAAATCCAGGACGCACTGGCTAATTTTTAAACACAATCCTTTAAAGTGGCTACTTGCTGTCATTACATATAAAGGCTGGGTTTGGCCACTTGGGCCATTCAGGACGAAGCTCCTCACATGAATTTTTTGCTGGTTGTCCCTTTTTGTATCAACTATTTAATAAATAACCATTTTAAAAATTTCTCTAGCAACTTATGGACATTTTAGACCATTGTCTGAAAAAAAAAAAGGTTTTAACTCAGCTTTTGCTCATCTGCCACAAATGAGCTTGCACAGAAGTTGGAAAACAGTTTTTAGTTGTGTTTAGTAACAGAAAAGTTGTTGACTAAGCAATAGGTCAAATTTTAAAATTTTAAAACACACAACAATGACACCAATAACTAAAAAGGCTGCTGTTTATTATAACCTCCAATTCTACTATGTTACTACTAATCCTAATCAAGGGGTGAGCATTTTAAGTTTAATATAGTCATTTAGTTAATGCATGAGATAAATTTGACTAGAAATAAATAGCCACACAATTGAGATGCAATTATCATAGTAGTTACTTCTTTAGTTAATATGTAGTGATTATTGTTTTTTTCTTCCTATAAAACTTATATAATCAAATCTCTATATAACAGTTTTGTTTGTTCCGATATATTTTTTTGCTTCTATAGAGAAATGTTGTTATAGAAAACATATATTATAATATAAGATAAAAATTGATTCCGAGAAAAGTTTGACTTTTACAGTGAATGACTGTTATATATGGATGCTGTTATAGAGATGTTTAATTGTATAACCATATCATTTTTTTTATTTTTTACTTTTAAAAGTGATAAGTTTCGCTTTGCTAAAATCCGTTAAAAGAAAAAGTGATCCCTACCATAATAATTTGGACAAAATGCAAAATTGACTGGTCGACCGAACATATTTACTAACCAATATATATATATATATATATATATATATATATATATATATATAAAATATTATGAGTTTATAATATACATAAATACAAAAATATATATACATTTTCTCTAATAATTTTATGTTACTGAATTTTATTGACCAAAAAACATAAAAAGGTGTTTGTCCCCTTCTCCGGTCTCTCATCTTCTTCAACCCCTAAAACCCTAGTTTGTTACAGAGCCAAGTAAACATTCAGCTATGCCCCAAAACGACGACGTTCGCTTCACTTCTTCTTCTCTCAAACTCCCTCTCTTTTCTCCTCCTCTTCAACACCATACCCAAAAAAACCCTTTCTTCACCAATCTCCACTTAATTCTCCAAAATTCCAGTCCCCAAAATCCAATTTTACAAACTTTATCCAAATTCCCAATCCCAAAATTTCACCAAAATTTCAATCCCCAAAATGCAATTCTCCAATTCCTTAAAAAACCCAGAAACATCAACCTATTTAACTGGAATTTACCAAAAACCCCACTCATCTGCTCTGCATCAATGGCATTGACTCAGAGTCAGGTTCAGAACAACCCGGATGACTTACCCGGGTCGACTCAGTTATCGGGCTCGGGCCCGAAAATGGGGAGTGGGAATGAGGAGAGAGTTCTGATTAGTGAGGTATTAGTACGTAACAAGGATGGTGAAGAACTTGAACTGAAGGATTTGGAGAGTGAAGCATTAAATGCGCTTAAAGCGTGTCGGCCCAATTCGGCACTTACTGTACGAGAGGTACAAGAAGACGTGCATAGAATAATTGACAGTGGGTATTTTTGCTCTTGTATGCCTGTTGCTGTTGACACTAGAGATGGTATTCGCTTGGTTTTTCAGGTACATTTTTCTTCAGCTATTACTCCCTCCCCTCCAATTTATGTGCAACATTTTCCTTTTTAAATTGTTCAGGAAAAATGACAGATTTCTATATTTAGAAATAATTTAAATTTAAATTTCCTATACCTTTGATGAGATCAACACAAATGTCTATGCTCACCACAAGTTTTATATCTTATTTAGCTTAAAGAAGAACTAATTGATATGTTATTTAGCTTACAAAAGAACTTATTGATATCTTGTTTAGCTTAAAGGTTGGTTCTTTTAGCAGAAAATGATGAATAAATTGAGATATAAGATATTGCATTGCAATGAAGTGGGAGGAGAACAATGAGGTCTTAGGTTAGAATCCCATCAGCCTAAGCCTGGGTGGGTAGAGTTACTCGGTGCGGCTGTACCTGTGCTGGTGGTGGAATAGTGTCAGGATACAATGTCATAAAAAGAAGAAAAATTATATTGCTTTGACAAGTTAATTTTTTTTTCTCCAGAAATAGTGACATTTCACCTTATTTTTTGAGAGTGTAACAATAGTAGGTAATTATTAGTCTAGGATAAACCAATAAAAGTTGTATTGAATAAAAAGAGTTTCCTTTTTGATACGCAAATGAAGATTGTTTTATATTACTGAAAGTTTCTAAACATTCAAATGCATTCAGAAAATGTATTATTTCCTCACTGTTTGCCATGTGTAAGTGCTTATATCTGTTATGTTTTGGCATAAGGTAGAACCAAACCAGGAGTTCCATGGTCTGGTATGTGAAGGAGCCAATGTGCTTCCAGCAAGGTTTATAGAGGATTCTTTTCGAGATGGATGTGGTACGCCTTCCTTATACTCTTGCTATGCGTCCTGTATTGTCATTTCTTTTCATATGCATGAGCTTCTGTTTTGTATTTGTCTTTCAAGTATATTAAATAATCAGCCTATATCTTACATTCTGTCTAGTATGCAACCCATGCTGTGCTTATTTTCAAGCAATGCAGGAAAAATTGTTAATATCAAGCGGATAGATGAAATAATAAGCTCAATAAATGGTTGGTACATGGAGCGGGGTCTTTTTGGAGCGGTTAGCACTTCACTATGATAACTGCAGCCTGTTGTTATTATTTTCCCCCCTTTGGATGCCTTTATTTGTGATGTGGGAAATTTGAGTTATCTTATTGTCCTGTAGGTATCAAGTGTAGAGATGCTCTCTGGAGGTATGATTAGGCTAGGAGTTTCTGAAGCAGAGGTGAATAACATAGCCATCCGCTTCCTTGATAGGACGTAAGAACCTTTCTTTCTTATACCTATGCCTTTTGGTGAATACAATTGCTCTTAGCAATGTCTTGCACGTGCTTGCATGTCTCAGTGGTGAGCCAACTGTAGGGAAAACAAGGCCTGAAACTATACTTCGGCAACTTACTACGAAGAAAGGGCAGGTATAGTTAGACTGGCCTTTCCTATTCTAACAGCATTTATTTTTTATTCCTTTAAAAACTTGGTGTTAGAAAATGTCTTTTAATGTACGTCTTTGATACATAGAAACTTTTACAATTTGAAATGAGTTCTTAGCAGTTTTGTGTTTCTATGAGTGTAGTGAATTAAAGTAGGCTAAAGTATGTTAGAGTAGCAAATTTCATATTATCCCTCTTTCTTTTTTGTTTATGCCCTCTAATATTGCAAAACTTTGATGCTTTGGTAGGAGGCTCATTCTATAGGCTAATATGCTGCTCATTTTTTCCTTGGCAGTTGTCAACTTCAATTTTGGTAAATCAGTAGGAAGTTATAGGTTACAATTCTGTCACCTATTAGAAAGCAAAAAAAAAATCACAGGGAAAAAAAGAAAATGAAAAGATTGCAGTCTTGATCAATAGGTTTGTTTTAATTTCTTCTTTTGGGTTTATCTGAAAGCCCTAAATGTTATAGCTAGCTTTCGCATAAGTTTAGTGTTTTTCCTCTGAATATATATTTGATGTTCCAATTTTCTTATGGTGGCTGATTCATCTCACTAGACAACATTGTTGTTCTAAATGATCGTTCTCCAAATATTTTGTATCACACGTCATTCTAATAAGGGAAGAGTTTTGTACAAAACAATTGATTTCTTTCTGCAAATGGTAACCCCATTTCTAGAGTTTAAGTGTTTCAAAATAATAAGTGAGCTTAACTTATGCTTGACACGTTTATAAATTCTCTGATTTTTGTTTTCTGAAATTCTACGTTGTGTTAATAGTATCCCAGCATCACTTCGCAGCTCACTTGCATGTCTTAAGCATGCAGCTAGATCTTAAAAAAGATATAATGGAAATAAAATGTGTCCAATTGGATTTTTTTGCACCTTCTGATTGAATGATTCCTGTTATCCTAAATTTTGCTGCAAAGGTAGTTGACCTGCACTTTAGTTACTTGGGAAGCATGATAGAGAACGTTAGCATTTAGGCATATTACCCTCCTTCTATCTTCTTTTCCAGACTCTGCTCTTTTATGTCTGTTGCAAGTGCGAAAGCTCTAGCTTTTACTAGTTTATCCATTCAAATATTTATTACTAGAAGTCACAAAGTTGGAGAATGTTTTTACCAGTGTATAGCGAGAGGTCCCCTTAATCATGGTTTTCTCATTGAGAGGTCCAGTTAGTAATGAATATCAAATGACCAAAAGACTCTATCTTACACTTGGCTAGTTCTATAATTTCTTACTTGTGAATTGGCATTAGTGAAATTGCTGATTTTACAAATTGCATGGGAAATTGTCAAATTGTATTTCATCTTTGTTGCGGGGAAATCCGCTATCTTTGTGCTAGTTCGAATGTGAAATTTTGACTATTCTTGTCTAGGTTTACAGCATGCTTCAAGGGAAAAGAGATGTGGACACTGTCTTAGCTATGGGCATTATGGAAGATGTTAGCATTATCCCTCAACCCGCTGGAGGTGATTTAGCGAAGATGGTTTTAACTGTCAAATCATGTCGCACCTCTCTTTGTGCATAACTGCATTTTTATCTTAGTTAAGAGGGGCGTAGCTAGGATGTTTTCTTTTTCTAGTTGGGGTGCGGGAATAGCATTACATAACAGAAATTAAGTATGAAATGACACATAGTATCAAAAGCAAAAAGTATTGTAAGGTATATAGTAAAACATAAGAAAAGAGTGTCCTGGTTAGGAAAATATAGTAACAAACACCATTTCAATTTAGGAGATGTGTTGTGATCAAATGGTGAAACCTATACTTACGCCAAGAATTAGTGTATGGGTTGTAGTCCAAAAAGCTCCTAGTAATTACTTGAACATGGAAGAAAGCCAACCCTTAATTACTAGGAGCCTTTTGGACTGCAACCTGTAAATTAAAGTCTATTTTAACTAGAAAAATAAAAGGCCAAATATAACATGTATTAGATCCAAGAATGAATAAAAATTAAATAAAATTGTGAAATGAGTGGTTAATATTTAGATCTAAGGCATTAGTGGTTACAGCATGATATATCTGTTTGGTAAATTTACAGCCTTATTAATAACTAAAATATTTTTTTGCTTGTGGGTCCTCTTGGTTGCACCTGGTGGCGGACGATGATTAAGCACTATATAGAATGCTGTGCATATAAAAGAGACCATATGCACTACAGAAAGTTTGGTGGTGTCAAGGCCCCTCCTTACCCCTCTGGGCGTTTGCTCTGTATGCTGTAATCTATTGCTCTTTCTGTAAATTAACTTTTTGCATGCAATATTGCAGATACTGGTAAGGTAGACTTAATTATGAATGTTGTTGAGCGTAAAAGTGGGGGTGGTATTTCTGCTGGTGGTGGAATTTCTAGTGGGTATGTGACATTTGAGAAGTTATTATTTTTGAAAACTACTTTCTGTTATAATGTCTCTTTTGGTTGCTTGACTGCCTCTTTAATTGTATGTATTTCAATTTCAGGATCACAAATGGACCCCTTGCTGGATTGATTGGCAGGTACTTTCAGTAGTAGGGAATTCTTTTTGGTGTAGTGTCTTCAACTTTAGGAGATCGTTATTTGGGGTTCTGAACAATCTTGGTCAAGGGTTGACCTTCTTCCATGTTCTTTTAAGATTGTCCAACACTTTGTTGTTTACATTTCTAGGTTGTCTGAATTGAAATTTTTTGTCCTTAACATAAGGATGTGGTTAATCACATTGCCGTACTGGTGAAACCTATACTTATGCCCAGCATGTGAAATTCTTAATTAAATTTAGTTAACATTAGGAAGAACTTTTCAAAAAACTGTTAAGGGTTTAAATTGACTTCTTTTCTCAAAAAAAGCAGCTTATTCAGTGGACTACTTAGAAGCACTAAGCTCAATCCCTTGGGGAGCACTTCTGCGAAATCTACTCTATTTCTGCTACTTTTTGGTGCTTCATTTCTAACAAGCTGCAAATATACTCTAAATAGCTTTTCCGTAAACGGAAAAAAGAAGCCGATGTGACTACCTTTTCTTAGAAAAAAGATACGTGGTTCTGGGTTTAGGGAGGTTTTTAGCTCAGACACTTCCAGGAAATAAATTCTTACATGAACTTCAGTATCCCAGCAGCCACAAATTCTTTCTTTATAAAAAATATAAAACTAGAATTCTTACATGGACTTCTGTTAATAGATAGGATAGCTCTTTCAAACAAAGCCTTATCAATATAGGCAGACATCAGCGCTAGTAGTTAACAATACATGCTGAGTATTAGTAGTTTCTATTATATTCAAGATGTGTGCTAATTTTCACATTGAATCCAAAAAGAAAGTTTCACTTTCAAAATCTTTTTCCTAGAGTATGCTGTTCAGTTTATCTTTCCATTTCAGTTGTGCCATATACCACAAAAATCTTTTCGGAAGAAATCAAAAGCTGAATTTGTCACTGGAGCGAGGGCAAATTGACTCACTTTTTCGGATAAACTATACAGATCCATGGATTGAAGGAGATGATAAGAGGACTTCAAGATCAATTATGATACAGGTAATTTAAGATCTACTAAAGCATATGTCATGGCAGTTAGTCAGAGCTCATTTCTATCTGACTTCATATTTTAACTAGAATTCCAGGACGCCTGGCACGCTTGTTCATAATCAACCCGATGGTAGCCTGACGATAGGACGTGTCACGGCTGGGATTGAGTACAGCCGGCCGTTCAGACCAAAGTGGAATGGAACAGCTGGAATCATATTTCAGGTAGCTTATACATTAATGCTGCTGATAATTTATGCACCATCCGCAGAATGATTATCTTACTTTCTGCCATTGGATGGTTTGCATGGTTATAGAGGGAAGCATGGTGATAAAGATCTTTATTGATTTTTGAAGAGTGTGAAAGTTGATTTTCTAGTCTCCAACTGACATTGAGTTGAAATGGCGACTCCAAGAGAATGAGAATTTCTGCCTGTGAGAAACTCAACTCTTGTTTCCAAAAGGCCCGAAGAGAGATGTATTTGGTGTCAACAATCAAAATGTGTAGAGACCCTCTCATCCATGTAGCCTGTACAGGATATCCTAGCGTGAAATTTACTGCATGCGGGAGGAAACCCTAATTCTTGTCGAGTTGGGAATTTCTAGGATGGGGTTATTTAGCAATTAAAAGTTTTGAATTTTCATCTTGAGTTATTCGTAAAATTTCATTGAATTGGTATTGTTTCAGGGACTAAAGAGGATCTCTACTACCTAAACTTTGGAGTATTCATTCTAAAAGATAAACATTAAATATGCTTTATCCAAGAAAAAAAACCACATCTAATAAAAAGATGAATGTTAAATGTGATTGTGCATTATATTTACATTGTTACCAAGTAATTTTGGTGATTGTATTGTGGTCCTACTACAATGCTGTCACCAATTAGAATCATCCAAAACCTTTTCAATTCTCCACTTAGACTAATTCTTTTGCAAGACGAAAACGAATAGATAATTGGGCATGAATAAGCGCCTTTCTTATAAAAGCCTTACGAGTTGTTTAAACATTTGTCTGAATATTGGTATGTCAGGCTGCTAGTAAAGTTTATAATTCATTTTGAAACTTGTGAAAGGGGTGTCATCTATTATCTTCTCATTTACTATTAGGGTTGATTATGCGCTCTGTTGACTTTCGAAAACAGCCTCTCTACCCCTTTGGGGGTAGGGGTAAGGTATGCGTACACTCTACCCTCCCCAGACCCTACTTGTGGGATTATACTGGGTTGTTGTTGTTGTATGCGCTCTGTTGAATGTGGATATCAAATAAGTGTAATATCTGGCTAGGATGGGGGTATTATCACGTGGGATGACCTTCTGCATATTTCAAAATTTTTTCTAATAGCTTTTAGAAGTTCATAAATATTTTACAATAAATGAACTCGAGAAGAAAATGCTACGGAAGAGTCTGATAGTTAGGATGAGTCATCTGACCTTCGTAGTAAGAATATTTGAGGTTTTGGATGTAATCACCGTCATGTCAATGCATTTAATTACTGGTGGAAAACTTGGAAATAAAGAGCATATTTCGGACTGATGAGTTCAGAGGCAACTTTACTCTAGCAAAAAGAGGAGAAAAAAATATCACTTGTGCTTAGCGATGCAACGATAGCAAGTCCTAGGAATAATTTGAGTTATTTATGCAATAATCAGCAGAAGATGGGCATGAATAGTTTGAATAATATTTTCCGCCATAAGATTGCACTGTAAGAACTAAGAGTGTGCCAAGGAGGATGAAAACTCTTTTCTCGTTTCTAGTCTTGGGGCATCAGTGGAGTTTTTTAATCATTTCCAGTGTCTGACATCCTTTATTTCCCATTTCTGTTAATGCCTTTGCTACTTGTCCTTCCTATTTGAATTTCTCAGCGTGCTGGTGCTCGGGATGACAAAGGGAATCCTATTATAAGGGACTACTACAGTAGTCCACTTACTGCTAGGTATATATTGTTAATGGTTTATGCTGCCTAAAGTGTTGTTATATCTGGCCATAAGAAATTGTCCAATATGTTTCTTTCTGAACTGCTGCAGTGGCAACACTCACGATGATATGTTGCTTGCCAAACTTGAAACTGTCTATACTGGTTCTGGTGACCCTGGTTCTTCGGTGGTCAGTTTTCTAATATTCTGCCAGACTCCTTGTCTAGTGAATAAACAGATAGAAAGAATTCTTGATGTACTCCAAACTTGTTTACCCTGCTGTTTTGCAGTTCGTTTTCAATATGGAGCAAGGGCTTCCTGTGTGGTCAGAGTGGCTAGGTTTCAACAGAGTCAATGCTCGTGCTAGAAAAGGAGTCTTATTAGGTCCTATGCGTCTTCTCGGAAGGTACATTCTCCATTATTTTGTGAGGACTAGCTAGAAAGATGTTAAATTCGGCTGCTCTTCCTTCAACTGTATCCTTTATAAATTCCTCTAAATTAAGTTGCTGGCTATTGTGAGTTTCCTTTTGCAGCTTCTCTGGTGGTCATGTGGTAGGAAATTTTCCGCCTCATGAAGCATTTGCCATTGGTGGAACCAATAGTGTGAGAGGATATGAAGAAGGCGCAGTTGGCTCAGGCCGGTCTTATGTTGTTGGCTGTGGAGAAATTTCATTCCCTCTGGTAAGTGGAGGCAGTTGGAAACTATAATCTGATAGTTCAACACACTTCTCCAGATATTGGTGGTTTTCACTATCTCTCTAATCTATCCCGATGATGCTGGTGCTATCTCATCTCTACCAAGATTGCTGTTGCTAAAGTTCGTTGATTTTTAGACCCCTCTCTATATGGGCGTCTTTCCCTACAATTTATTAGATCTCTCTTTCTCTGTCTCCTTCTCCCTCTACTTTGGTTTTTGTTAATGATAGGGTTTTGGCCAACTTATACACACCTCGATTATGCCACCCGGTAGCTGCATCCTACCAACGGTACAAATATCAGGCAACTTTATCCATCAGTACTTAGGTAGATTGAAGAAAATTTCCAGACGGTTTTTGCCTCTACTATTAACCCTAGTCTCCCATGGTCTTCATTCCAGCTTCATCCTCTGTTAAGCTATACGTTCCTTACAATATTAGTTCTCTGCTAAACGTCTTTGACTTGAATACTGTATGCTATCATCTTTCTTATCATATTCCCCGTCTTCTGCAGATGGGGCCATTAGAAGGGGCAGTATTTGCTGATTATGGCACAGATCTTGGTTCTGGTCCAAGTGTTCCTGGTATGTATCTCTGGTCTGATGTTTGCTTTTGGCTAACCCCCCTCCCCCTAAAAAAAGGTTTTTTTTTGCTTAAACATAAGTATCAGAGTATACTACAATGTTTAATCTTTTCTGATGGCAGGAGTAGTCTAACTTCGACCAGATTGATAGAATAAGCATCCATACTTGTGGGATAATAGGCAACTTAGAGAGGCAAAATTAGTGCATTAAATTTTGACCTGTTCAACCTGCCCAAGTTTGAGGAGCTTCATAACCCTCCCATTTATTAACTCAGCCGATTTTGACCCGCCAAAATCCAGTCCAATCAGCCCATTTGACACCTTTGTAGGCAACATCCGCTAAATTCACAAACATGAAGGGAACTATAAACTAAATTGTCTATTCAATCAAAGTATCAAAATTTATCTACTTGACTAAGGCTCCATTGACAAGCACTCTACTCAAGTCAGTTTAAATCTGGGGGATTTGACATATATTACACTTTGGCATGCTTTTAATTCAATATTGTTTTTCCTTAACAGGTGATCCTGCTGGACCAAGGCGAAAACCTGGAAGTGGATATGGATGTGGAGTTGGTATTCGCGTAGACTCGCCATTAGGACCTCTAAGACTGGAGTATGCCTTCAATGACCAGAGGACTGGGAGATTTCACTTTGGTGTTGGCCTTAGGAACTGATGCTTACTATAGTCCTTACTTGTTTATTGACATTTATTATATCATCTTATTTTTTGGTTTGCCTTCTTAGGTTATAATTCATTTACATCTCTTTTGCAACCTGCATCTTCTAAATCTATAATGCATGTCATTGTAGGGATAGATTTCTAGGTGTGTTTTAGAGATAGATTTCTAGGTGTGTTTTAGCCCTTTAGGTGTAGAAATGACACAAGGTAGCCGCTCCAAAGTGCTGCCATTTAGGAATTAGCTATTGCGTCCTGAATTTCAGTTTTTCAGTTCAAAATAAGTACTGACTAGTTCCTAAATAGCATCCCTTAAATTGGCTATCTGTGCACTTGTCCCCTTTTAGGTAGTAACAAAGACCCGCCAGATTTTATTCTATTTTTTAAAATTCCTTATCATCATTTTGGGACAAAATTAAAGAACAAATTTCAGTCATTGATGATACATATTTGACTCAAGGCATTAATGAAGACATGAAAAGAAAAAGACGAGCAAAAACTCCCCAATTTTATAATTTCTTTATTATTATTTTGGAATAATTAGAGACCAAATTCAGTTATTGAAGATATACAATTTACACATGGCACCAATAAAAACATTTTAAAAGAAAGAAGGCAAGAACAAAGACCCGTCAATTCTATGAATTCTAAAATTCTTCATCATTATTTTGGCATAACTAAACGACATATTTTCAGCCATTTAAGATACACGTTCCGAGATGTTAGTTTGGAGACAAGTTATGGAAAAATGACTTGTTTATGTGATAATGAGTAATATATGAATTGTTATACCGTAAATAAATTTTGAAAAAATTGTTATGCAACAACAATAATTACAAATCTCCCCAGTCTAATCCCATAAATATGATACCTCTATTTTGTAAAGATAAAAAAACTATTTTTATAAGATAACCGAAGTAAAATAATAAGATAATAAAATAACTCAAATAAAATAATAAAATAATAAGATAATCGAATATTAATAGGTAGCGATAGAAATTTAAGGAAAAAGAAAATAGGGGTGAATTGCAACCTCTTTGACCGCACGCTCTTCTTCTAAATTCTCCTTTTCGCCACCTTCTACATTCTTCTAAAGCTAACAACTTTACAAATTCCTTTAAACCCTATAACCCCAATTTCCTCTCCTTTTGAGAAATTCCACAAAACATAAATAAATTTCAATGGCTTCAAATCTCACTTCTCGTTTAGCTTCTCGTCTAGCTTCCCGTCTCCTCCGTTCCGCCGTCACTACCGGCGCCGCCGCCACGACCACCACCACTCTCCCCAAATCCCACCCTTTAATTTCACTCCTCCACCGCCAATCACAGCCCTTAAATTTTTCCCGTTTCAACCCTAACCAACCCCTTTTCACCCTCCGATCCTTCTCCACACTCTCCCGGCCCGCTAAATCCCACAGATCAGCCCGACCCGATATCGGAGCCCGAGCCCGACAACTCCAAACCCGGCGCCTCTGGACTTACGCTATCACATTCAGTTGCATAGCTGGATTCATAGTAATAGTCCTTAACCAATTCCAAGACCAGCTTGTATTTTACGTAACACCTACAGACGCACTATCACAACACTCACAAAACCCTACAAAATCAAAATTCCGACTCGGCGGATTAGTATTAGAAAACAGTGTAACACCAATCCCTAATTCACCTGAAATGGAATTTGTGATTACTGATTTGATTACTGATATTTTGGTTAAGTATGACGGGTCGTTGCCCGATCTTTTTAGGGAAGGGCATTCTGTTGTAGTTGAAGGGTTTGTAAAGCCGTTTACGGAGGAGATGAAGAAGAAAGAAAGTGGGATTTTGAGTGAGAAGAAGTTAGAGGTGACGAAAAAGGCGAGGGGCGGGGATTGTTATTTTGCAGCTACGGAAGTGTTGGCGAAACACGACGAGAAGTATATGCCACCTGAAGTTGCAAATGCACTTGAGAAGAATAAGCAGTTGCTGCTTAGTCAGCAGATGGAAGGAAATGAAAAAGAGGGGGATGGTGATACTGCAGCACCGCCAGCTACAGCAGGGGCGTAAGGGTAAAAATTCTAATTAATTTTTTTTTTTTGGAAATGATGGAGTTTTCTTAAAGTTACAATTTTGACTATACTATTGTTTTAGATTAAATTGAAGGAAGACAGGAAAGTTAAGGGATATATAGGTGGTTTATTGAGGCTATATGATGAATTTTGTTGTCATAGTGTTTGATTTCATATTGTACTAACCCTGTGAAATGGGGTTTGAGTTTAGAATTTTTGGGATACTGAATAAATGAAAGAAATTATTTTTTATGACATTGGATGTTTGTAATTCTTATTGTTTACACTCGATGTAGTGGACATTGATGAAAAAAATCGAGAGGTCGTTGATTACGGATTCTGGTAAAACTTGTAATTGATTTTTTTGGGGAAAATGATGGAGTTCTGTTAAAGTTTCAATCTTAATTGTACTACTAACTCTTTTACATTAGATTGAAGGAAGTCAGTAAAATGATGTGTAGTTGGTTAATTGAGTTTATATAGTGAAATTTATTGTTGTAGTGAATGGGGCTTTTTGATTTCATGTCTTGTACTAACCCTGAGAAATGTGGTTTCAGTTTAGAATTTTTGGAATATTAGTGAATAAGTGACAGGAATTATTGTTCATGACATTGGATATTTGTAATTCTTTTGTCTAAACTCAGTGTAGAGGACATTGATGAAAAGAAATAGAGAATAAATCACTTCTGAGTTTCTTGTCCATGTTTCTTTTAATATAGTGCAGCTTTATTTTACTCGAACAGCATTATTGGTGTCTCCAGATTTCATTTTGTTATGTGTATTGATAGCCAGAGTGTTAAGTTTTTGTTATTTTCTTACGTGACTCTGCACATAGTGTACTTGCTTTTGATGGCAACAACCACACCAGGAATCTATCTTTTACAAATATAGCACTAGAAGCATTGTGGTGATTCATGTTTTTATATGATCATGTTACAAGGAACAGCGATGCGTGTATGCAAGAATTTCTAGGCTTCGCTTTGTAGAATTTTGGGTGCGGAAAAAACTAGGATAGGTAAAGTTTAAGGTTCTGGAATAGGTAAATGGTTCTACGTTTCGGAGACACTTACGGGGTAGAATTGTAGACATGTTTAGGTATTTGATGGGGCTCTGGACATGCTTACTGCTGGCTAACTAGAAACTAGTTATTCAACAAGTGTAACCAACCAAGAAAAGCAAGACATTCAAATTTTAAGGACAGAAGCTTCTAAGTTTTGGAGGCCATTTATGGGTAGAATTCTGGACGTGTTTTTGGTTCTATGATGGGGCGCTAGTCATGCTGACTGCTGGCTAATTAGAAGCTAGTTACCCAATGTTAATGCCAAAGAAGGAAAACAGGGTATTTCATTTTGACAGGGCAAAGCTTCTAAATATTGGGGTCCATTATTGGTAGAATTGTTGACATATTTTTATCTTTAATGGGCTCTAGTCATGCTGACCTCTGGATAATTAGAAACAAGTTACCTAGTTTGTAAACTGAAGAGGAAAACACAATATTATTCTGATAGGCAGATGGTTTGATGGTGATTCAGTGAAAAAGAAATCTGGAACCAAAGTTTGCTAGTTTTGGATGCCATTATGGGTAGAAAATGGGGCTCTAGTCATGCTGTCCGCTGGCTAATCAGAAACGAGTTGAATACTGTAAACTGAATAAGGAAAAACACATACTCACTTTGGATAGGCTAATGGTCTGATGGTGATTGAAAGTTGAGAAAGAAAATCTGGAACCCCAAGGGCTGTAAGTTTTGGATGTCAGCCATCATGGATGGAATTCTTTACGTGTTTTGGGTCTTTGATGGGCGGCTAGTCATGCTGGTCGGTGGCTAATTAGAAACATGTTATGCAATGGTGAATTGTTGCAGGAAACAGCTATTAAATTTTAATAGGCCAGTGGTTAGTTATCAGAAAAATAGGAAATGATTGACTGGTGGTTCAGAGGTGCCCAAAATATATTTAAAAAAAAGAAAAGCAAAGCTTCTATGCTAATGTATGCCATTATGGTAGAATTCAGGACCAGTAGTTCAGGTCGTTGATTATATGATTTAGATGTTCAAATTTGAGCTTAACTGGAAAGAGTCGCGAATGAATTTGTTGATGGATTATATCTTAAAATGAACTCCTAGTGATTGCTATCCATCGGATTGTCTGTTGATATCCTGAAATGTTCTGGATCAAATGCATATCTTCTTAAAAGAACATGCTCCTAGGAGATCTTCGGTTTGTGCTTCTTGACTTGATTTGCGGTATTTTTTATCTATCTTTTTTTCTTTTCAAATATTGTAATAAAGTGCTTTATGTTATAAATATATTATATTATGGATGTTCATTTAGAACTCCGTTGTAAATAAGCTTCATGAATAAGCTTATCCATATGGGACTCCGCCGTAAATATATTTATCTATTTAGTACTCTATTGAAAATAAGTCTCCCGAAGAAGCTTATCCTTTCGGTACTCCGTTATGGATAAATATTACCTCTGGTAGAAGATTTTCTATATCTGTAGTAGCTTGCAGTAGCAGCTTACACAACAACTTCCTTTCTTCTATAAATAGAGGAGAATTCAGTTCATTATGTACATGAGTTTGAAGTTGAATAATATATCAATCTCTCTATATTTGTTTTCGGTTTATTTATTTTACAGTCTTTATTTTATAATACGTTATCATCACTACCTGACTGTGAGGCAACATATTGCCCTTGTGCGTGGTCAAACCGAGTTCATTCAGAGCATTTTGAAGAAGATTGCATCCTTGGAGTGGTGAACATTACGTTGGTTTTGTTAATTTCCAACTCTATGAAGAGATAAATCCTTTTGCTGTCATTTCTCAAAGATAAGGCTTATTAATTTATAATTTTAATTTGATTTCCTTCGTGAGTTTGAAAAATTATGCTTATTATCTATGTCCATCACGTGCTAATTCTAAGCAACTAGTGATGCGGGGCTTGCAGGTATATTGTGATTTGAAATACAAATTTGAAGGCTAAGAAGACAATGGATATTGAATCAACTTGCTATATTACGTGCTCTGTATACGTATTAGCATATAACAACTATTTTTTTATATACTTGTTTTCATCATGTTGTCATCTCCATAAAAGATTACAAAGTGAATAACAATGCAGATCCATCTAAACTCCGGCAGAGTTTATGAGAAATATATAATTACCATCAGTGGTAATATTTCCTAAGTCTCGTTATGACTTAACTTCATGGTTCACTTGAACTCCAGCAGAGTACGACCACCAGAAGCGGCTATGTTTCATATATCTTATTGTAACTAAATTTTGTTAAGCACCAGAAGTGTTATGTGCCTATGACCACCAGAAGTGATAATTTAGGCTTGCTATGGTTACAATGAAGATAATATTAATCCATTTCCTGAAGTGAAAATTCTCTATATAGAGAAAATTCTCTATATTATATTCATACCTCGATTTGTTTCTGAAGTAGCAAATATCTTAAAAGAGGTTCGAAGAATCACAATTTGATGTGATTATGCACGTTCAGATAATTATGTTCTATCTCCTGAAGGAAGAGAACTTTTGATAATATTAAACCATTTCCTGAAGTGAATGTGACAGTATTAAATATGAACGCGCCCTTGATGTAAATATATTACGATTCACCTCCAGAAGAGGTAATACGATTGAGAGAATATATTCTCAATATTTTATATTTCAAATTTCTCCTGAAGTAGTAAATAATTAAAATTTCCTCCTGAAGCAGGAAAATATTATGTAGTGATAAAAAAAATATCAAAATTCTTAATTTTCGTCATTTATAAATTTAGAATTGTCTTTATATTGTTCATTTGATTATGATTTTCTCTCATGACACCAGAAGTGTCTGAACAATATTTGGTAGTACAAAATTTATCAAAAGCTCCTCAAGATCTAACTGTTTGTCGAGAAGACACATGACACCAGTAGTGTCAGATAAATATTAGATTGTGGATAATAAATAAAGGCTCTAGAAGAGCTTATATACAAACATGTTATTCATATTATATGAATATGGTCAAAATATATGTTATAGTAAACCCGAAATTTACTAATAAATGACTATCATATTGAGACTACAAATGACTAGAAGATTGAAAATCTGCATATTTTCACAATCATAGGGGGTAAAATAATATGCATGTGAGAAGTGACCCGCCTTATTCTTTAATTTGTACTATATCATGTATCACAGTAAATTGGAAGCTTACTAATGGAAAAGCAGCCACAGTAAATCAGGAGTTTTACTGAGGCAAAAGTAGCTACTGTAAACCAGAAATTTAGTAATACAAAAGTAGCCACAGTAAATCAGAAGTTTATTGATGCAAAAGTTTATGCCATAGTAAATCAGAAGTTTACTTAGAGATAGCACATGCCATGATAAACTTGAAGTTTTCATTTGTCATTTTTAAATGAGCTATTTGAGAGTTCAAATAAGCATATACTGAAGAACTAAAAGATTCTTCAAGAATTCTCGTGTTGCTTGTTCTCATAATAAATTGATTATACCTGCTAAAGTTGGGACTAAAATCCCTGAATTCTAGAATATATAAAAAGTGAATATGGGCACATTCACCTATCATGTGAACCACTTATAGATGCATATATGAGATGGTTACACGTGCGTTTATTGTCAACCTACAATTTGGCATTTGAAATTACTTTTCTTAATTAAGAGCATAATTTTCAGATTATGAAATCAAGATAGTTCATCTTGATGATGTTGGTTTATATCCTAACTAGTTTAGCATTGAATATCTCATATTAATGGCTAAACTATTGATTATGAGAACAAAACTTCATGTGTTGGTCTAAAATTTTCTAAATTGCATACAACATCACCTGCATGCATCAGACCAACAAAATATGATAAGTCCTCCCCTCACAATTGGTTTATGATCAAAAATCAAATATTTTTACTATCTAATAACTTTTGATGTGTGGTATATGATTAATTTCTCTACTACAATGCACAAAGATAGGTTTCCCAAAGAAGATTGGGGATATGTGTTAGTTTTTCTAACATTTGGGGGATGGAATAAACAGTTGAAAAATATGCTATATGAATCGAATTATCATTAATATGATCCTCACTTAGAAGATAATTCAAGTCAAATGCGAGAAGCATTTGCTGATCCAAAATTAAATATCATATTTCAGCTGCAAATGCTCCTATTAAAATTAAAGTCCCCAAAGGATAAAGTTTAATGCACGCATGAAGCGTAGTAAATCGATCGGTTCCCAAGGTAACAATTCTTGAAAAATGATAGGAGCAAATGATTAAAATGATCTTAATGAGGAGGAAACGAGCTCTAGAAGAGCCCACAAAATAACATTTCATGAAACTCCAGACGAAGTTGAGGTACCTGAAAATAAAGAAAGTGATGAGATCTTAACAAGTTATGTCGCTTAGGAACCGATACAAAATGATCGTCGACGATATATTTGATACAATATAGTTCACAATATTATAAAAGATTGTGAGGGTCAGACCTGTAGTCCAGACATTTAAAGATGTCATGCCATCTAAATGCAAGTCATAACCTATATGACTCATTTTATTAAGTCTATATAAAGATCCCTGGAGGATTTAAAATGCCCGAAGCATATAGTTCAAAGTATCGTGAAATGTACTCAATCAGATTACAAAGATCTTTGTACGGTTTAAATCAATCTGGGCGCACGTGATATAATCGCCTCAGTGCATATTTGCTGAAAGAAGGTTACATAAATGATGTTATTTGTCCATGTATTTTTATAAAGAAAATGACATCAGAATTTGTTATACTTGTTGTTTATGTTGATGACATAAATCTTGTTGGAACTACAGAAGAGCTCCAAAAGGCAAATTGAATATCTTAAGAAAGAATTTGAGATGAAAGATCTTGGAAAAGTAAAATTTTGTCTTGGTCTGCAAATTGAATATTTAGCAAACGAGATCTTTATCCATCAATCTGCCTATATAGAAAGGGTCTTTAAGCTTTTACATGGACAAAGCGCACCCATTAAGTAGACCAATGGGTGTTCGATCACTTGAAGTGAGTAAGGATCCGTTCCGAACTCAAGAAGAGGATGGGGAACTCCTTGGTCCTGAAATACTCTATCTCAGTGCAATTGGTGCACTTATGTATCTTGTTAATGCTAACAAAGGTGGTGCAGATCGTATTGGTTATGCAGATGCAGGTTATTTATCCGATCCCCATAAAGCTCGATCTCAAATCGGGTATGTATTTACATGTGGAGGTATTGTCATATCATGGCGCTTCACAAAGCAATCTATTGCTGCTACTTCTTCAAATCATGCTGAGATAATAGCTATTCATGAAGCAAGTAGAGAATGCGTATGGTTGAGATCAGTAGTTCATTTTATTCGAGAAAAATGTGGGTTGAAATGTGATAAAAAAACCAACAATATTATACGAAGACAATGCTACATACATAACCCAATTAAAGGGATGATTTATAAAAGAAGCTAGAACGAAACACATTTCACTAAAATTATTCTACATACATGATCTTCAGAAAAATGGTGACATCGATGTGCAATAAATCCGTTCAAGGGACAATCCAACAGATTTGTTCACTTTGCCAACTTCAACTTTTAAGAAGATGGTATATAAGATTGGAATGCGAAAGCTCAAATATTTGGAACAAGGTTTTCATCAGGGGGAGTGAAATACGCGTTGTACTCTTTTTTCCTTACTAAGGTTTTTCCCATGGGTTTTTCTTATAAGGTTTTTAATGAGGCAGCTAGAATTGCGTATTACTAAATATGTGTACTCTTTTTCCTTCACTAGGATTTTTTTCCCACTGGGTTTTTCCTAGTAAGGTTTTAACGAGGCACAATATCTTTTAATGAACATCCAAGGGGGAGTGTTATAAATATATTATATTATGGATGTTCATTTAGTACTCCGTTGTAAATAAACTTCGTGAAGAAGCTTATCCATATGGGACTCTGCCGTAAATATGTTTATCTATTTAGTACTCTATTGGAAATAAGCCTCCTGAAGAAGCTTATCCTTTCGGTAATCCGTTATGGATAAATATTACCTCTAGTAAAAGATTATCTATATTTGGTATAGTAGCAGTTTACAAGTAGCTTACACAACAGCTTACACATTAACTTAGAGTAGCAGCTTACAAGCAGCTTGCACAACAGCTTACACAGCAGTTTGCAGTAGCAGCTTACACAACAACTTCCTTTCTTCTATAAATAGAGGAGAATTCAGTTCATTATATACATGAGTTTGAAGTTGAATAATATATCAATCTCTCTCTATACTTGTATTCGATTTCTTTACTTTACCGTCTTTATTTTATAACACTTTATGCTTTATCTTTTCTGGGCTTAATTATTTTCCAAATGTCCCTTTTTGACTGATTTTCATTGTTGTTACTAGTTGCGAAGACCAGATGTGTTATTTATTGTATTGTTTTGAATGGTGGGAGCCTAATTGTGGCTTAAGGCGTAGATACAGCTCTTTGTGAAAAAGTAAAGAGAAGCAATATGCCCACTCTTCCCCTCTTTCCCGCACTAGTTGAGATGCACTTTGTGCGCAGGATAAACCCTTATTCTGTACTTCTTTTTTGCTAACATTCCGTAGTTGGAATGAATTGGCCGATTAATCTGAATTCGTGCTGCTTAGGACACATTAATGAAAGAAGCGCTTTGAAGTAATTTCTCTATTTTCAGCGGTGATAACCTACCTTGTGCCATTCCTTTGTGGTCTTATTCTATACTTGTATACCAAATTTTGCATTCCTAATTGTTCATCTATATAGCTGTTAATTTTAAGCTAAACATGCCATGAATCCCTATGGTTACTGGAGGTTGAAAGAGATTATTATCATTCTATCAGGTTATCTGCATAGAGAGTAGTGGCGAAACCAGGAAATTCACTAAGGTATCCTTTGTCAATGGGTTATGTAAGAGTGTTCAAAGTTTATTTTTAATCAATAATAAGTAATATTTTATCTTATATGTAGTATAATTTTTCGACTAAGGGTGGTCAATTCCAACATAACTTCGCCCCCGATAGAGAGTATGTATGAGCTAGTTTCTGAAGCAACTTCAGGTTTGATAAGTTAGGAACTGAATCATAGTCTTTGAAGTCGAGATTTGTGCTTCCCCACCGGCCACAACTTCAATGGGTACCTGCCCTTGAACAGTGAGTTTTTTTCCAATTTGAAAACAACTTATTAGCATTGGGAAAAAAATAAATCATATCTGTGTTGTGTTGATCGGAAGTAGCAGGTGCTTGATAAAATAATCAAGGTGTGCATAAGTTAGCCCAGAGACAACCGTTATAAGAAGAGAAAAAAAGGAAAGACGAAGAAGATTTTATGAGATTCTGGACTTGCTTAAAAAGGAAATTCCCAATTAAACAGTCATTTTTTCCAATTCTGGGATAACTTTTTCAGTCGGCTGTTGATCAGCATAGCAATGATACTTTTTTTTTCCTTCCCATTATTAACTATTTTAATATATCTATTTTGTATATAGAAGTACTGAAACTACAAAAATATTAGGGTCAATTATGTGTTTATGGATATTCCAACTATAAGTCCTTATTAAATGAAAAATAAAATACTGGTTTATTACCTCCGCTTTGGTTCTATAAAAGACTAGACAGAGAAGTCTTTAGAAGTTTCCGTGCTTTAGTTTGACTGTTAAATGTCATTAAAAATAAGTTTTTTGATGAGATAAATTTTTTGTTGTTCAATTATCAGCTTCTCTATAACATCACTATATAACAACACTTCACTATATAAGTTAAGTTTTTCCGGAACCAATTCTCATGTTATGTTATAATATATGTTCTCTATAACAGCACTTCGCTATGATATCCAAAAATATTCGGAACAAATGAGGTTGTTATAGAGAGGTTTGACTGTAATCCGAAAGCTACCATCAAAGAGGAAAAAGTGTGTATATTCTTATTTTCCCTTGCTAGATACCTTTTTTATTGTGTTTTCGTATATTTATTTTTATGTTTCAAAATAGTGTCAGCGATTTTTTCCTGAACTATCTTCTACATAAAAAAAAAACAATATATATACGACACTTGGAATCTTGTAATTCTCTCGGTGATTATTTGAACAAAAAAAGCATGAATTCCCATAATTTCTTTCCTAAACTGTGGGGAAAAAGAAAATAGTAGCAAAAGAGACAAATAAGAGGGATAGAGTGTGTTATAAAAAAATTCTCATAATAGGGAATTCTTTAGAACAGATAATTAGTACATTTTTTCTTGTCATTTATTGACTTACTATAATCAATTAATTTTAACTAAGAAATTTAGCCATACTTTTATGTATTTTCCATGCATTGTCAACATCATTTAATTCATGGTTTGTGATATAGTTTAATTTGATTAATAGTATTTATTGCCTTTAATTACATTTACAAACAATGATTTTTTTTGCTTTTAATTATATCCATTTATTACAACATACAAATCATATCATTCGAATTTCATTGTCTTCAAAATAATTCGAGGTCTATATCTGTAATTCGAGAATTTTGATTTGAGCAAATGAAGTTGTAAAGCTTCATACTTCTAGTCTTCTACTAGTTGTTGGATGCCAACTTCCATTTTTGAAAGGCTAAGACTTTAAAATATAACAACTCCGCGTACTATTAACATATTAACTTACCTAGAGCTTTTGAACTTAGGTGGGTTTTGCAAAAGAAAAAATTAAACGACTCTCATACATACATATTGAGATTTAAGCTTTGGTAGTTAGAATTATTATTGGGAAGAAAAAACTAGAAATCATATCCTAATTCTAACAATCCGTGGAGATTTACTTAGAGATAGAGAAGAGAGGTGAAGAAGAAGAAGAAGAAGAAGAAGGGTGAAGAATGTCGTGCATATTATGTGTATGTGATTAGAATATAGGGGGACATAATTAATGGGTTAGGGGACATAAATTAATGGGGTTGGTAAGATGATTATAATATAAGGAGACATAGGTTAGTGGGTTAGTGTGGGAGGAATAAATATATATGTTAAGTGTATAATATATACATGTACAAAAGCTTAATGTAAAAGAACACACGGGAGATTGGTTCTTCAAATCAGATTTTTTTCTCTCAATTTCGTACATGGTATCAGAGCAATAAGTTCGATCCAACAGTCCAACCATCAAGTCAATTTACATCAGATTCATCATCATAATCAATAACCTAAAATGTCTGAAACAACCATCACGTATACGGGTGATACGAACAATGCTGCAAAACCAGTCAGCTATGATGTCAATCACCCTTATCATCTCAACAATTCTGATTCACCTGGAATAACTCTAATCAACACTATGTTTAATGGAAGAGGATACCCAGGGTGGAGGAGATCTATTCTCCTGTCTTTGTTAGCCAAGAAGAAACTTGGTTTCATCAATGGAGCATGTTTATCTCCAGACCATGAACAATGGAGTTGTGTGAATGACATGGTCATCTCTTGGATCCTAAATGCTCTCTCAAAGGATATTGCAGACAATGTGATATACTCCAAAGCTGCAAAAGAACTTTGGGACAGCTTGGAGCAGAGATTTGGGAGATCAAATGGAGCCAAGCTTTATCATCTGCAGAAGGAGTTATCAGGTTTAGTACAGGGAAAAATAGTGATATTGAAGCATACTTCACTAAGCTCAAACGACTGTGGGATGAATTAAATGCTTTAAATGTTATCATATGTTGCTCATGTGTTTGTGTTTGTGAAGGAAAGGCAAAGTTGACTAAGTTTCTTGAGGATCAGAGATTGATCAAATTTCTAATGGGATTAAATGACATCTATGCACAAGCAAGAGGAAATATCCTCATGATAAACCCTTTGCCTAGAATGGATATTGCTTATTCACTTCTCTTGCAAGATGAAAATCAAAGAGAAGTTTATGCAAATGCACATTTTAATTCTGATTCAGTATCAGTCATGGCAACTGGAGAGGCCAAGCAGCCTAATGCACAACTTCTAGCTGATTTTGCAGCTTTTATGATCACATGACAAGGGAAGAATTATCAAAAATTTAGAAGCCAAACACAAAGAGGAGCAACCATATCACCCAAATATAATAACTCAGGACAAAAGTTTGTTAAATTTCAGCAAAGGTTTAAAGGGAAAAAGAAGTACAATCCAAATGTGTTTTGTACTTATTGTAGAAAAACATGACATACACAAGAGGATTGATATAGAATTATTGGATTTCCAGAAGATTTTAAGTTCACCAATCACAAAGGTAATCAAACTCAAATTAAAGGAAATACAGTCCTAACACATGATGAACGTGAGAATTCAGCAGGACAAAGCACTGAGCTCAACAACAGTAATTTTGGAGAGCAACTCAGTAAGGAATAAATTGCAGAAATGATGCACATGTATAAGCAGGCAAAGTTAGCACAGGCATGAAATACAGGAATCAATGCTAATGCAGTTGCTGGTACTATTCTAAAATACTCAGGTTCAGTGTTTACTAGTCTAAAATTAGAAACCTGGATCATTGATTCAGGTGCCTCAGAGCATATGTGTTTTGATCCTAATTCTTTCATGTTTCTAACTCCACTTCCTGTACCTTTGAATATCAGTTTACTTAACTCTTTCAAGGTGATTGTTACTCATATAGGGAGTATTTCTATTCTGCCAGGTCATATCCTGAACAATGTGTTACATGTTTCAGATTTCAAATATAACTTATTATCAGTTAATAGGTTTTGTATTCAGTTCAAGTATGATGTCATATTCACATCTATTGGGTGTGTGTTGCAGGGCCTTTTAATGAAGAGCCCACAAGTTTTTGGTGAAGTTAGAGAGGGACTCTACTTATTGGAACCAAGTAGCCTTAAGTCTAAGGGGTTATTCAGTAGTAATGTACCTTCAATTCCAAAAGAAAGAAATCACGTTTTAAAGTCTGTTTCTTTTTCTAGTCAAGTTTAAGTTAATGGTACTCCTGATGTTAAACTTTGGCATGTAAGATTGAGACACTCTGTTTCTTTTTCTAGTCCAGTTCAAGTTAATGGTACTCCTGATGTTAAACTTTGGCATGTAAGATTAGGACACTCTGTTTCTTTTTCTAGTCCAGTTCAAGTTAATGGTACTCCTGATGTTAAACTTTGGTATGTAAGATTGGGACACCTTCCATTTTCAGCAATGAAACATTTAGATTTTCTTCATTGTAAGTCAAATTCTGAGTTTATCTGTGATGTTTGTCATAGGGTTAAGCAAACCAGGAATCCTTTTCCTGTCAGTAGCATAAAATCCAAACATATATTTGAACTTATACATGTAGACACATGGGGACCTTATAAGTCAAATACTTACAATGGATTTAGATATTTCCTTACTGTAGTAGATGACTATAGTAGAGGAACATGGACATTTTTATTAAGTGCAAAAAGCAATGCTTTTCCTATGCTTAAATATTTTGTCTATGGTTGAAAGGCAATTCAATGTGAAAGTCAGAATGATAAGATCTGACAATGCATTAGAACTGGGAAAAGGTACACAAGAGGCAACTTTCCTATCTTCAGAAGAAATTCTACACCAACTGTCTTGTATAGCAACCCCTTAACAGAATGGAATTGTTGAAAGGAAGCATAGATACCTCTTAGAGATTGCAAGAGGGTTAATGTTTCAATCCAAGCTACACATGTCATATTGGGGTGAATCTATCTTAACTGCCACACATCTTATTAATGGGATGCCTTCTAGTGTCCTTAAAGGAAACACATCATATGAGGTTTTATTTCAAGAGAAACCCAAGTATGATCATTTAAGGAATTTTGGATCCCTCTGTTATGCTTCTACAATAGCCCATGGAAGAGGCAAGTTAGATGATAGGGCAACTGCTTGTGTTTTGCTTGGTTATCCGCTTCATCAGAAAGGATATAAGCTATTGGAATTGTCCACAGGAAGAGTATTTGTGTCAAGGGATATGAAATTTCATGAATCACACTTCCCTTTTATTGAAACCAGCACATCACAACATCCTATATTCCTAAGCTCAATATTTACTACAGAACCTACATATTCACCTTCATCACAGAATCAATCCTCACCCATCTCTTTAGAACCTGAAGTTTGTGATATTTTCTCCTTACCATCACTAAGTTCTTCATACACTCCCTCTCATCACCAATTGTCTACTAGCCCAATTCCTTTTCAATCTATCCTAGATACACCACACACTACCTCACATGTTTCTATACCCAAGCAACCTACACCATTGAGAAAGTCAGGAAGAGTTTCCAATCAACCAACCTACTTGAAAGATTATGTATGCAGTAATATCATGTTCACAAATGTAGCAACAACTTGTTTCACTCAACCAAGTAAGCCTAGGGAATTCTATTTCTTTTCTCTGTCACCCAATAATCAAAATGTGTTGCAATCCCTCTCTACTCTCACAGAACCTAATAGTTTTGGATAGGCTTGTCAACATCCATGTTGGATAGAAGCTATGAATTCAAAGCTTACAGCTCTAGAAGACAACCACACATGGGATGTGGTTGAATTACCTAAAGGAAATAAGTCTCTACCTTGCAAATGGGTGTACAAGGTAAAATATTTGTCGGATGGAAGAATTGAAAGGTTGAAGGCAAGGCTGGTGGTCAGGGGGGATGTCCAAAGAGAAGGAATAGATTATAGTGAGACTTTTTCACCAGTGGTGAAAATGACAACCATAAGGTGTTTACTCACTATTGCAGCCAAAAGAGATTGGAATGTGTGCCAATTAGATGTCAACAATGCATTTTTGCATGGGGATCTACAAGAGGAGGTGTACATGAGGTTTTCAGCAGGCTTAACACCTCCTAGTCCTAAGCATGTTTGTTTACTAAGGAAGTCATTGTATGGTTTAAAACAAACTTCCGGGCAATGGTATGCTAGGATTGCAGGAGCTTTGAGTTTTAAAGGGTATTCTTCATCATTAAACGATTACTCACTATTTTTTAAACGGACATGAAACCTGATTTCTATCCTAGCTGTCTATGTAGATGACATACTGCTTACTGGAGAGGACTTGGAAGAAATTCAGCATATCAAGGTTTTCTAAACAGTGAATTCAAGGTAAAAAATCTAGGAGACATGCATTATTTTTTAGGGATAGAAATTCTACGAGAAAATGAAGGTTTTATTGTAAGCCAAAGGAGATTTACCCTAGATATGCTGGAGGAAATTTGATATATTTCATTTGCCACAAGTCAGTTCTCCTCTTGATCCTTCCTCCAAGCTTCAAGCTGATGATGGGCACCCTTTGTAATATCCAACAGTATTTCGGCATCTGGTTGGCAAGTTGAACTATCTCACTAACACTCGCCCTAACCTTTCTTTCGCAGTCCTTACCCTCAGTCAGTACATGCAGAGACCATGTAAGTCTCATTTCTCTACTGCCTTACGAGTGCTCAAATATTTGAGTTGTGATCCAGGACAAGGAATTCTTCTCTCAGCAAAACACTCATTCTCCTTGCTTGCATTTTGCGATGCTGATTGGGCCTCTTGCAAGGATTCTAGGAGGTCCGTAAGTGGATTTTTCATCACACTAGGAGGAGCACCCATCTCCTGGAAATCAAAGAAACAAGTGTCAATCTCTCTATCTTCTGTAGAGGCAGAATACAGATCGATGAGAAGAGTAACTGCAGAACTTACATGGTTAGTTAGACTTCTTGAAGATCTCTCTGCACCAGTACGTCTTCCCATACCTCTTCACTCTGACAGCAAGACAGCCATTCATATCGCCCGTGACCCTGTCTTTCAGGAACACACAAAACATGTAGAAATTGACTGTCATTTTGTGCGTCAACAGTTCCTTTCTGGTTTAATTACTCTTTCTTTTGTTCCATCTAAATACCAACTGGCGGATCTCTTCACAAAGACACTTTCTGGGATTTCTCACTCCGAGATTTTGAGCAAGTTAGGGGTCACAAAGTTACCCTCCAACTTGAGGGGGGATGTTGGGAAGAAGAAACCAGAAACCATATCCTAATTCTAACAATCTGTAAAGATTTACTTAGAGATAGAGAAGAAGGGTGAAGAAGAAGAAGGAGGGTGAAGAATGTCGTGCATATTATGTGTATGTGATTAAAATATAGGGGGACATAATTAATGGATTAGGGGACATAAATTAGTGGGGTTAGTAAGATGATTATAATATAAGGAGACATAAGTTAGTGGATTAATGTGGGAGGAATAAATATATATGTTAAGTGTATAATATATATACATGTACAAAGCTCAATGTAAAAGAACACACGAGAGATTGGTTCTTCAAATCCAATTTTTTTCTCTCAATTTCGTACAATTATCTCACATATTGTACTAATAAAAGTTAGAACATGACCAACAGGATAATTAGCGTGTGCGTAACCAAAGAATTATTAAAATATGATATTATTTGCGTGATCTCTAACTTTTGACGTCCGCTTGCCCCACGGGCAGAACTTTAAGGTCAAAAGTTACAAGTATTACCCATGAGGAAAGTAAGGGACTATACTTGTTAAACTTGAGGTTTAAGCGGGGACAAAAATTCAACACTATCCATTTTGAGGATTATTTGTATACTTCCCCGTGAATAATTGTCCAAGCCTACAACAACAACAACAAACCCAGTATAATCTCATGAGTGGGGTCTGGAAATGGTAATGTGTACACAAACCTTACCTCTATCTTAAGGGTAGAGAGACTGTTTCCGATAGATCCCCGGCTAAAGGAAAAAAAAAGAAAGCAGTAACAACCAGCAATACCAACAATAAATTGTCCAAGCCTAAATAAAACACAGGGAAACTTCTAGCTATATCCATTTATAAGTAGCTTATTATATAAATTGATCAATTCATAAAATATTACTAATATTAGCCAATTAGCTATTTGTAGCCAATAAAGGGTCAAAATTTTGCTTTTTGTGAGTAAGTATTATTAAAATAGACTGGGTACATCGTAAGGAGCTTGAATCTCAGTTTTGGGATGATTTGGTGGAGTTTTGAGGTGGTATGAATTGAAAATTCGAAGTAGAAGATGAACATGAAAAAATGTTATGTGTATCACATATGTATCATATTTGTATCACATGTATATCCACGTCTACCTATGTGTGAGATACATGTGTTGCAGATGAATTTTTGGAACTCGAGTTTAACTATGAATTTTGATACCAAATTAGTCCAAATCACCTACAATCTTCCTCAAATTTTGTATATTGACTCATCTATATGTTTTCAATAAATTTCAACTATACCCATTGAAAAATGTCCTTTTTTGCTTAGATTTTTGGAATCTTATATATATATATATTTTTTGTATTTCATCACCTTATTTGCTACCCCATCAATGAAATTTTCTTTCCGTCTTGCATTTAATGTTGCTAGTCACTCTTAAAAATATGGAAGAAGATCTTTGCGTGTGATTCTTGGAGAGAAGGAACCTTATTTATTTGTATTTTTAATTTTTATATGTGTTTGACTAGTTTTGGTAAGTCTATGATTAATGGTTAGATGTTGGTAATTGAGACTTATTTGGGACATTTATGTAAGATTCCCCAAAACATATTGAGACGTTTTAAAATATAGCCACTATCTTTTTTAAAAAAAAATTCTAGTTTGTGACATATTCAACCATTTAAGCATTTTTCAAGAACATTTGAAATTTTGTCGATGACCTATGGTTTGACTTAATCTTAAATTCTTAATTACAAATTACCCAACAAAATGTGAATATGACTTAATTTTAAAAACTCGAGAAGGTACAATTGCAATTAAAGATAAATCATGGTTCCTAAACTAAACAATTATCCTAAAGAAACCAATTAATGGTTGCTGACAAACAGACAAAGTACAAAACGAATCCAATAGAATTAATAACTCACCATATGGTAAAGCAACAAGTCAAAGTTTCTAATATCTTGAACCCCTCCATTACCATAATCTCTTTTCTTTAACTGTACATATTCTCTTCTTTGCCCCACTCCTGAAGGGAACTGAGCTGAGCTACTACTTATATATTTGAGTAATCTTTTAATCTTGGGGGTCTCCAAGATTTGATATTTAAGAGACCTCTTCTTTCCTAAAACTTATATTTTTCATTCTTGATATCAATCTCCAAACACCCATTTGCTTCATCTAAAGAATAGCAGAAAAAAATAGGAGCAAAACCCCAGATTTGTTTTGGGGATAAATTGACTTTTCTTGGAATATATAGGGGTTTTGGAGCAAAGGGTATTCTATGGATTCTCAAATTCTTGTTGCTCTTGGTCTTTCTATGTTGGGTGGCTTAAGTACCTCTCTAGGTAAGTAAAAAAGCTATTTTTTTGGTTAGGAGTAGTTTATTTTTCTACTTTGCAAAAGTTCATTGATTATCAGAACCTGACATGTGCTCTTATTAATGTTTAATTTTGAGTTATTGAAGTCAAAGTTTTGGTCTTTTTAAGTGTCGTGGTTAATCCATTGGTAATTCTTGGTGTCTTTTCTAGTGAAAACCATATTGGTAAACGTAAAAATTTGATTTTTGTACACAATTTGCACTTCGCTCATAAAAACTGAATAAAACACATTGAGGACTGATGGTGCTATTACTTTAAGGTTATTTACATATTCTTTTGTGTGTTTTCAGTTTTCTTGAGTGTTTAAAGCTATGAGAAGTCTCCCTTAAGAAGGTTTAATGATTTGAATCAAATTATTTGTTATCTTTTTTGGAGCAGGGGCACTTTTTGTGGTTATTAGCCAGACTCCTAACTTGAAGATGCTAGGACTTTTACAGGTGATTGTTAATTGTATTTGCAAGAATGTTAGTAGAAGTGAAATGGTTAATTTCAGTGATTCATGGTTTTGGTTGTCACTTCCTTGTTTATGCATGCTAACTTCATATATGTTTACTGTTAGTATTTTATATTCATTACGGGATTGAGTATTTTGAAGGGGAGTCTTGCTGCAACGTTAGGAGTTGCCGCCACGTGACAAAGAGGTAACAACCTCTTGCAGAAATGCAAGGTAAGGTTGCGCACAATAGACTCAATGTGGTCCGGCCCTTCTTCGGACCCCGCGCATAGCGGGAGCTTTAATGCACTGGGCCTCCCTTTCTAGATTGAGTATTTAAAATTTCAACAGAAGAAAAGGACCATTTGATTGTTAAGTTACTGATGATTTTAAGCTTTCGGGGATTTGAAGAACTCGTTATGTTCAGTGTGCATAAATGTTAGAGGTACATAGCAGAGTATAGACTTGAATAGTTTCTCCCATTTTGCAGGGATTTGCTGCTGGTCTTATGCTCAGCATATCATTCTTTGACTTAGCTCATAATGCTATAAACTCCATCGGCTTTTTGAAGGGAAACCTCTGGGTGAGTTATCTCCAGTTTTATTCTGAATTTTATCGGTTTGTTTTCCACCAAAAGAAGAAACATATAGTTCTTGTCTGTTAATTGCAAATCTTTTGGCCCATCAGTTTTTTGCAGGAGTTATCTTTTTTGCTCTTGTTTCACATTTCATCCCAGAACCTACGCTTGCACCCATTTCAGGTGCCAAAGGCAAAAAGGTATGATTTTGATTTGTTTTCTACACGAGAAAGTCTCGTTCATGCAAAAAGTAGTTTAGAATAAAAATGGTTTTCTGCTTGAGAACAGAAAGACGGAGATGAAAGGAGTAAGGATATGATGAAGAAGCATCGCCGCCAAGTTTTATTTAGTGGAATCATCACAGCAGTAGGTCAGTGTGCTGTATTTGTTTGCTGATAATTCCCATAAATTTGACCAGCCTTCGTTGTTTTTCTTTTATGCTGTAAACCTCCTTCTGAGTTCTCATTTTGAGAACTCAAAACTGTTTGTGAACTAGGTCTGATTAAGTTCTATGAGTGGAAGCCTATTTTTTATGCTTCTTGTTGTTTCAGAGTCTTATGACAAACATTTTGATGCAAGAGCACATATATGTTTAAAATAAATCTTGCTTACTCTTCATCTTTATGTCTCTGTAGTAGCACTCCACGTTCGTGGGAAGTTTTATTAGGAAGTTAACTTAGATTGATAATAAGTAGATTGCACCCAAATAAAGCATAATCTCGAGCAATCGTTAAGAGGGATATATTGAGAGCTGCGTAATCTTATCCGGAGTCTTGTTCAGTTGCTGCAGTTCAAGGTTACATGCTTTTTAATAGTATCCATTTCTGATATGAGAAGAATATTACAAGCTTACTCAATGTCACTTGAATTAAGTTTACCCTTCAATTAAGCTAAGACTTTTTAGTAGGTGTTAGATTTACAAAGCCTTGTAGTTAAATAATTCTCTTCCCTTCATCCCTTATTGTCTGTAGAGAATGTCTCTAATTGGACTGTATTGGTATTACTTGTGTATGCTCAGAGTAATATGTTAAGGTTCTTTCCTTGGTACAAAGTAGGTTTTCCTCAATAGTTAGTTGAATACCACACTCCGTCCCATTTTATGGGAAGGAGTTCCGAGTACTAGGGTCAAAAATTCCTAATTTTCAGTGTGAATATGGACATAAGTTCTTCAAGTTTTCTGAAATAAAATATATATTTTTGAAAAGTACATGAAAAGTACTATAAAGCAGCATAATTAATAATTTGAAATATTTAAAAAGAGTTAGAGAAAATCGTAGTAAAAGGAAAAACTATTTGACTCCCGAATAGTAATAGTATTTTACTATAATTTATCTATTGTGCAGGAGCGCCCAACCCCCCACCCCCCAAACACGTGCTTTTTTTTGGGGGGGGGGGGAGGGGTTAAGGAGCAGCCCTATTGGCATGAGATAATTTTAAATGGAGTAACATGGTCAATGAGGATTCTTATAGCCGACCCCAACTTCTTTAGGACTGAGGCATAGTTGTTGCTATGTTGTTGTTAAGGAACAGTCCCACATTCTGTTACAGAATTGATGCTCATTTACCTATCAAATTTTCTTCCGTCCAATTCAAGGGACCACTTTTTCTAGTATGAGATGTTCCTAAATATTTGGGGCTTTTCTTGCAAATAAGGATTCTATACTACTTGCACATACTTCTGGCAATCAAAAGTCATTTGTCAAGTTAAATATTTTGAGCTACTTGTACCCAAATGCAATACAAGTCAAATTAACTTCTCAATCTCCATTTCCTGTTAAACTACACTTCATAGAATTAGATGAAGGGAGTAGCAATATGGAAATAAAAGAGAATGATATATGCATTTGATCCATATTGCCTATTCAATACAAGATGTATAACATGATTTTATTGGTTTTTCTATCCAGGCATAAGCTTGCATAACTTTCCTGAAGGGATGGCCGTGTTCCTTGGATCAATGAAGGTAGTCCTCCTCTCTTGATTATCTGATGTTTATAATCTTCTCTATCAATCACTTTAGTCATTGCCGCTCAACCTACAATATTTTTTTTAATTCTATGTTAATAATTGTAAGAGTGACAAAACTTCATTAATGAATAACACCTCAAATCCCAAACTAGTTGGCATCGGCCATATGAATAATCTCTATCCATTTTGCTCTATTTAGGCCTATGACATTCCATACTAAATAGTTTGTCTTCTAGGAAAATTAGGTATTCTCAAAGACTAGACATTACCTGTTAGTTGCAGAAAGAGTATGTTAGTAACTTTGTTTTGTTTGATGAGAATACATTTTGAAGTCCTTTTAGCAAAAGATCTCAGTTATAAACATATAGTAATTGTTTAAAGTTTTCATCATGCTTTTCTTTAGGGACTTCGGGTTGGTCTAAACTTGGCTCTTGCTATTGCTTTACACAACATACCAGAGGTATACTTCATTCACATTTACCAGTCTCTTATTTCCTGGTTTCTGTTTGTTTCTTGAGTGCAAGAATCCACTAGTGAACTCCTTACTACAGTTATAATGTTTGATATCTTGTCCTATCATAGTGTGTGTATATGTAGGTACTTGATTGCTTTATTAATCTTGGTTTCATTCCCTTTTGGCTCTATGAACATCTTATTCAAACTTTCTCTGCTGAGCAGATTGTTGTTGATTAAGCGTGTAACCGTTAAAGAGTATGTTAATCATAACAAAATCAATGTGCTTATCAGTTCATCCAAGAGCCATGTATGACCTATATTTCAGGATAAGACCTGTGCATATCAAGCACTTTTGATTCTTTCTCACATTTTCCATATTATACCAAATCGCCAACTGAGTTGGGTTGAGGCATAGTTGATTGAATGGTCGATTGATTGACAATGCCAGGGAAGGCATCAACTGTTGATTTTGATAAACGAGAAGGGGTTAATGTATGTGCTTTTTTTCTTTCTTTTTTCCGTTGCGGGGCCTGATTTATTTGGTTGCAGGGTGTTGCTGTTGCACTTCCAGTTTATTTTGCGACACAGAGGTAATGATTCCTAGTAGACTATCTTATGACTATTAATAAGGAATGGTAGCATCTTTTGCTATTGTGTCAATCTCGGTTTCTTTTATTAGGTCAGCTTTCTAATGATTTAATTATTGATTCCAAGCATGTAAACATATTAAGTTCAATTTTGTGAAGTCATATGAATGTAGTTTCACCACGGTATTGTGTTATCTGTACATACTTATGCTTTAGGCCTTAAGGCTATTTGAATCATAAGACTTACATTAAGGCTATTTAAATCATAAGACTTACATTAAGCTATTTAAATCATAAGACTTACATGCACATAACTAAAGTTGCTGGAAGCTTTAGAATAGAAGAAATTAAAATGCAAAGCTCATATTATTATATGTACTATTCCATCTTTTTCTTCTTACACGGTTGAAATTTATATGGAGAATCTATCTGTCTCAGTAAATGGCAGGCATTCAAATTGGCAACACTTTCAGGTCTTGCAGAGCCCCTAGGCGTAATTATTGTGGGTGAGTACCTTATATTCATGTCTTTTATCTCAAGTAAAACGCGCAGTAGATATGAACCAGTGAATAGGTTCAGAATTCAATAGTTTCATTAAACATGTATCGACTGCAGGATATTTGTTCCCAAGCAGCTTGAATCCTGAAATTCTGGAGGGCCTCCTCGGAGCAGGTTGATATGATTTTTATTTCCTTTAGTTTCCTGGTGAAAGGAGAAATATACATAAATTTGAATTACTTATTCTCTAACGGGTCTTGTGTGCTTCCCAGTGGGTGGGGTGATGGCATTTCTAACCTTACATGAGATGCTTCCATTGGCATTTGACTATGCCGGTCAGAAGCGAGCTGTCAAAGCTGTGTTCTTTGGTATGGCTTTCATGTCTGCGAGGTGAGATAATCTCTTTCAAACTTCAACATCAATTCTGATAGTTAATTTTACATGTAATCATCAGCAGTTTCTTTTTTCTTTTTTTAAAATCATGCTTTTCATCTGGTGGAATCTCCTTAGCTAGATCCATTTTTTGAATGTATATCTGTACTATAGAAATGAAAATATATGAACTTTTAGATTCAATAATACTAGTATACTACTAAGCTGATACTTGTATCGTTTACCCATATTAAGAATTACTAAGGAAGAATCCACTGTTTCTACATATTCGTTGTAAAGGATGCTTCAGTTTTAAGTTTTTAGATGAGATGATCATACAATTCAAGATGGTAGCAGCGTAGATAGGGGTCTTGAGCTCTAGTCTCATTGCCACCCATTATTAGAAATAATATCCATGTTATTGGCCCAGGATAAAGAATCAGGCCCGCACGTAAGAGAACATGTTGAAGATATAATTAAATAAATAAAAGTATCCTCTCTAACAACTTAAGCTTTTAGATGAGATAATTACATAATTCAACAGAGAAAAACCGTATTCTGAATATCGATTCTGTTATATGCTTCCTTTCTTTTTCTTTTACTTCTGCTGTAGTTTTACCTTCTCTCCTATTGCAGCCTGTATTTTCTTGCGAGGTGCTTACCAGAGGACATGAGCTTGTAACTCTTCGTCATCAGTGTTTCATGAATCTTGTCGCTGAACTTTAATGGGATCTTTTCGTGGTGCCAAGCTTCAAAACTACGACATGCACTCTTAACAAAATTTGTGAGGCGTGGCGTTTGGTTTGGCGAGCTGAATGCATGAGAAGGTATAGCAGCTTCTGAGATTGTTTTATAGAAAAATAGGAGATGTACACATCTGAAATTCTCAACCAGAATCTTATATATATGAACAAGAGGAACATGAGTAAAAACATTGGGAAAGAAAGGAAAAAGAGGCAGGCAATTGAACTGTTGAAGAGTTGACTTATCAAAAAAGAGAAAAAAATGTTGAATAGTGATGTAAAATGGTGGACAGCCATTAGCTGCATATTTAATCTCCATTATATAAAATTTCCAAACTTTTACTATCTTCTATTTTGCATCTAAAGTTTCTGGAAAGAAGAGGGATGATGTTTTTCAGTAGGGATCATAGCTATTGCTATGTGAGTTAATTTGATGGATGATTTATTTTATAAAATTCATAAATCGAGTTTTTGTATAGAAAAATTAAATCATGCTTATATATCATTAAAAAAAACATTACAAAATGCTGAATCAAACTGAAAATATAAGTTGGTTTTTGGTTCTAAATTTATGGCGTGGTTTCAATGCTAACAAAGTGTGACCTATAGGTCGGGCAAGTGCTCGTATAGCCATTTTTAGGGATGCTATTTAGAGATTAGCCAGTACTTATTTTTGTCGTGAAATTTTAAATTAAAATTTTTAAGTTAAGGACAATTCAAGACATTTTTGTTCTGAAAAATTAAACTAAAAAATTGAAATTCAGGACGCACAGGCTAATTCTTAAGTAGCATCTCTTTAAAGTGACTACATGGTGTTATTTCTACTATAGGTCACGAGTTCGGGCCGTGGAAGTAGCCACTAATGCTCACATTATGGTAGTCTGTCTATATCATACCAGTCCTTCCCCAGGCCGTGCGTAAACGCGGGATGCCGTGCGTAAACGCGAGATGCCGTGCGTAACGGGGTGCCTTTTTTTCTTTGTTAACAGGCGGCTAAATATGAGACTGCAGATGTAATACACTTCATTCTGCACCTTTTTAATTTTTATTTAAAGTCAAAGAAGGATTACCTAAAACTAATTGGAGCACATTAGAGAACAACAATTACAATAACAACTAAATTCATTTAAAATCATTTTCATGATTCACATAGTACAATCTGTATATTCTTGATTGAGAAACATAAAGTTGAAGGAAAGAATTCTCAAAAAAAGATTTTTATATAAAAGTTATCTAACCAAAAGCAGGCTACAGGTTGACTTTGTAGAGTGTGAAACTATTAACATGAAACAATGTGAAATGGTGGTGTGTCTTAAGGTTATTTCAAGCCATAATATTAGTTAATACCACTTGAACTTTTCTATCGCAGTCGCTATAACATTATGCATATATAGGCTAAATATTTTACGCAATAACTTTTTCTGTAACATATTGTGACAAGAAATAGCGTAATTAAAAGTTATTTAGTTACAAACTTTACATGTCCGTGGCTAATAAGAATGACTACTCGTTCGACAATGGTTCAATTGAATTAAAAAACGTTCCATTTTGTACGATATCATTTACTTTTTTGGTAGTCATAAAATAGGGTTTTTAATAAGTTGTGATTTGTAATATCTTTATTTATTTTATAATATGTACTTTTTTTTTTGTTGAGAATCACCGTCTAAATTCACATCTTAAATTTATATAGTTTGACCATGGTACTGTAGCTTCCACAATCCTTTCCGAAAATAAATATATACAGTCAAACCTCTCTATAACAGTTTCATTTGTTTCGGTATTTTTTTTATTACTATAGTGAAGTGCTGTTATAGAGGATATATATTATAACATAACATAAAAATCGATTTCGAGAAAAAACATGACTTTTGTCACGACCTAAAACCCGCTATACGCCATGATGGAGCCCAACATCGCCGTTAGGCAAGCTAACCGTGAACTATCACATTAATTATTTATTTTATTACTTTCGAAATCATAAATTTTATTAAGGAAGGAAATTTACACTTTTAAATCCACAGGAACGTACATAAGTAGTATTTTATAAAAGAAATGAAAAGCAATAATAACATATAAATCCGTAAGCAACAACTAGCAAATCCCAAAATCCGGTGTCATAAGTGCATGAACATTTACTAAGGAGTATAATAATCATACGACATTTGTCTGAAAAGTAAATAAGACAGGACAAAGTAAATAGTACGACGGAGACTCCGTGAATTGTGATACGTAGCGTGGAATGCAACTCACCATAAATTCTCCTCAGTAGCTGCGCCTATGCGCCCAGATGACCATAAAATGAACCCGTCAGATCCTGCACAATTAGTGCAGAAGTGCAGCATGAGTATGTAAATCAACGCGTACCCAATAAGTATCTAGCCTAACCCCGGAGAAGTAGTGACGAGGGGCCGACATCGACACTTACTAGAGATCCAATAAAGCAATATGATAAATCGTAAGAAGATATGAAGCACCACATAATAATGGGATAAAATGGTAACCAACATATTCTTTCAAAATTCTTTTAACGATATAAACTTCTCAATCTCGTATCCTATCTCAACAACTCGGAAAATATCAAGTGCCAATATCAAAGGAATGAGGAATACCATATAAAATGCTAGGCATCAATGGAAGTATAATCTCGTGAATATTCGGAATGATAGCGATATAACGCACGATTATACCGAGGTCGTATAGTCCGATACAGAATAATGTGTACACTGCCGAGAGTCGAGCGACACGAACCATAAATGCATCTATTATACTACCGAGGCATTCGGCCCGCTCCACAAAAAAGGAAGGAACTTATTGAATTACGAGACACGTGCTTACGATATAGTGCATGAGCACAAAGTGAATATAACCTTTACCGTTTCTCAAGTAACTTGCCAACAACTTAAGGTGATAGAGCTCGACCTAATATATATATATATATATATATATATATATATATATATATATATATATATATATATATATATATATATATATATTTTTTAAAAATCAATTTCAATTATAAAATTTAATTAATTAATCCAGCAGAATGAGTTCAACACCTCAAACCAAAATTAGAAAGCCCATCGATTCAAACTAGTCAAACAATCATGAAAACCCAATAAAAATATACTCCAACATCATACTTAATTAATTTATAACAATTCCGAATTCCGCTCAAAAAGTTATTACAGTCAACTCTCAGGCCCACGTGCCCGGATTCCAAAATTTTTCGAAGATAACCATTACCCATAACATTACAAACTTAAATATATAATTCATTACTAATTTCATTTCCAAAATCATGGTCAAAACCCTAAAATACCTATTTATAAGTTTTCTCTTAAAATCTCAAAAACTTCCATAATTTTTCATGTTTAAATCCATATATATTCCATGTATGTAACTCACAACGGTAGGAATCACTTACCTCACGAATGATGAATAGAATGACACTCCAAAATCGCCCCCAAGGCCGGCTCCAATGAGAGAAATGAGGTGGAATGAGCCTAGCCCACGCACTTAAATCAAGCATTCTGCCCAGCGACTTTCGCACCAGCGGTCCATCAGCCGCACCTGCGAAAAAATCCATCGCAGGTGTGGTTCTCTCCAAGCCCAAGAAAATCTGCTTCTGCGGACCAAATTCCGCTCCTGCGTGACCTCTTCTGTGGTCCAGCCCTCGCTCCTGCGCACTCGCACATGCTGAGACCTTCCGCTTCTGCGACCCTAGCTGCCCAGCTCGCATTCCGCTTCTGCGGAGTATTCTTCGCATCTGCGGGCTCGCAGATACGGAAATATCCTTACATTTGCGGCCATCCCAGCTCTAGTCCAAATGTCACATCTGTGACCACAACACCGCACCTGCGGCCAAAGTCTCACAGGTGCGATTACATCAGAAGCCTTAAGCTTCAGAAATCCTTTAAGTCCAATATTCGATCTGATTCCAATTCGATTCGCGCTCGCCCCCGGGACCCCATCCAAACATACCAACAAGTTCCAAAATACAATACAGACTTAATTGAAGCCTCAAATCATGCCAAACAATATCAAACTACAAATCGATGATCGAAACCTTTCTTTAATCTTTCAAACTTCGCCGAACGCGTCTGCATCATACTTAAACATCCCGGAATGACGCCAAATTTTACACACAAGTTATAAATCATGACACGAGCCTATCCCAAGGCTCGTAACCCCAAACGGACATCGATAACATCATAATCCACTTCAAACCAAACTTATTAAATTCTAAAACTTTCAAATGCCAACTTTCCACAACAAGAGCCTAAATGCTCCCGGGCGGTCCGATACTCAACCCGAATGAACACCCAAGTATGGAATCATCATATGAACCTATCAGAACCTTCAAATCCTGATTCTAAGGTTGTTTACTCAAAAGTCAAACCTTAGTCAACTCTTCCAACTTTAAGCTTTCGAAATGAGAATTTTCTATCCGAATCGACTCTGAACTTAGCAAAATTCAATTCCGACAACACGTACAAGTCATAAAACATGAAGTGAAGCTACTCATGGCCTCAAACCGCTGAACGCCGCACTAGATCTCAAAACGACCGGTTGGGTCGTTACATTCTCCCTCACTTTATCATACGTTCGTCCTCGAACGTGCCAAGAACTGTTCCGGAGTTGACCAAAATCACTGTTTGACCCCTCGTGCACCTACTTGTGCCACTACAACCCATGTGAGTACATTAGCTCAAGCCATACTGAAGATCATTCCTGCTACCTTAGCCTACAAGCCTTAGAACCAAATTCCAACATCCGGAATTCTCTACGAGACCTAATTCTAGTGTACAAACATTATCTAAATCACTACACACTGTACCAAAACATGATCATGCATCTATGCTGAAATCACACCATGCACCACATAAGTCATTTACCCATAATAACATCCTATGACCACAATAGTTGTAATTTTACGAATCTGATGCCCGCAATGCACCTCATAACACATATAAGCCTTGTTCCAACTCTCACAATACTGCCACGACAAAAGATATGTGTAGAAACTCATCACCACCTGCCAAATCAATAGATCATGGGGTCTCTCCACTTGATAAGAAACATTACCTCATTCCGAACTGAGTAACGATATTTTCTCTTTAATAAACCCTGCATAAATCCGATCGCACTGATCTCAGGTCCAATAACCTCGTCTCACCCAGTACAAGCTGCTCGGGCAATAAGCTACCTCCAACACCATTTAAAATCTCATACAGCTCCATCAAAGCACCAACTAGCTACAACTCGAATATGACCCATAGGGAAGAACGAACTCTGGCAAAGAACCATCCAACCCGCGTAACGAATAAAACAGCCAAACCTATGTTATGTCTCTATCTTAGAGCCGGGAAACAAGGTACAAAAAATAAGTATAAGGAAGCGTACTTAACATCTCACTGTTGCGGCGTGCAACCCGATCCAATTATGACTCTGTTGTGACATGCAACCCGATCCAAACATGACATCATTGCGGTGCGCAACCTGATCCACACAACATACCCGTGGCGATGTGCCACCCGATCCAAATAATATACCTATGGCGGCGTGCCACTCGATCCAAATAAAATATCCGTGGCGGCGTGCCACCCGATCCTCACATAACAATTAATAATGAAACACCCATGAAGCCTTAATACTTTCACTTACGAAACGCCCGAATATCGACCACAAGCACGCCAAATGCATAATACAACCCTAGGGAGACAGATAATTCCATACACTGCAAAACTCAAGCACGACTAAGGTGCAATGAATAATCTGCATCTCGAGAGCCATCTTGCTCATATAACACTACAAGCTACGCGGGATCACCACACATGTGGGAATAATCAAGTCGTCTCACAACCCACCTGGCACAATTTAATATTACATGGAATAACTGACAATGGGAATAACATCCAATGCCCGAAGATTCCTCCACAAAACACTACTATGCTGAATGAACACACCCGACCTGATGTAGAGCATACAATTCACATCAGTTCCACCAACAGACCTCAAACCGATTCTGATCATACCATACTGAGCCAACAACCTTTCAAGGATCAATAATGGCCCTATTCATGACACGCACGAGCAGTCGTCTAATCTGGACCAAACTCCTACAGTCCACAACTAAATGAATAGAGCGCCATTTAGGCATAAACTCTCGCATTAGTGATAGTACCAGAATCCCCATACTTGGTTTCGATCCTTAACAATCAAGTGACTAACATGTCACACTTATACAATTTCCCCGTGGGATACGCTCCCACGATCTTCCACACCAGGTAGCAAAGTCTGCACCTCCATACCACCAACCGTACTAATTCTGTAAAGCAAATCAAGAATTCACAATTCAATACACAAAGCCTCTTACACATGACACAATTCTCAAGGGACACTAAGATAATGTTAGCTTACTCAAAACTTTTGGATCCTTTCCCCCGTTCCTTTGAGCTCGGGATATCCCTAACAAAACTGAACCGTAACCTTGATCCTCAACTTCCAATTTCCATATTGCTCACTGCACCTGTCATGCCGCTACGTGACAATACAAGAACTTCATCATGACCCTTGAACCCCTAGTATAAAAAACACTTAATTGGATAGAAACCTTTCACCTAACTCATTTTAGAAGAACCATTGCAACACGCACCTGAATTCCCATAACCGCAGAAAATACAAACCTCAAGTCGTGGTCTAAACTGCCATAACTCTTCTGGGATCTGTTTACACATAACAAGGCCATTAGAATCAAATACTTCCCAAATCAATCAAATTATGGTGGCTGTCAAGCCCGCACGTACAACCACCACCCACCTGTATAACTCAACAAGTCGAAGGAAATGTTCACTGCCAAAATTATGCTGATTCAAACCATTACTAACCGACCCAACTTCTTCCAATTTACTCTTGACTTGCCTTAGAGATAATAATAGCTCCATTTAAAAACATAATGAACTCAATCATCACTCATTCCAAGTGACCTGAATCACGAGACCACACCGTCTCAATATCCATGAACTATCTCATACCTTCCCCACGCGCACAATAACATCTCCAACTGGTACACCCATTCTGAAAGACCTTCCCCGAATCCAAAACTATTTCTCCCATTTATCCAATACTTTCCCGCAGACCCGATGATAACATAGAAAATTTTCCAAGTATTTTTCACACTCTGCTGCAAAATCCCGATCTTCAGCCACATAACGAACCCAAAAATCTTTAGACACTGCACTTACATCCTTAAACCCATTAGAACCATTGTTGAGAGTCACCCACTCTGACCTTGTCCCGAATGTAATCAAACTCAAATGCTCCGTTAGCACATGAACACTCCCAAAGAAGACACCGAATGAATTCTTTTGCTTGTACATCATATCTACAAGAAGCATAAACTCCGAGTCTTTCCAAACTTGCACATGAATCGATAAGGTGAAATATAGCACCCATTCATCAAGTTCTTTGCTCGAATTACCCCTAATTTTTTATTTTCTTAGTCATAATTAATCCACCAATGCACCGATAACCGGAAACCACACAATCAGACAACCACGCGATCCAATCGTGGACTATGGGCTCCTCTCCTTAGCTTTAAGCTACCATCAGATAAATGTAGAACCCATAAATATTCCTGCTTCTCGATTACCATAATATTGCACCGTCAAGGCGTCAACCCACCAAATTTCTCGTAGTCTCTTGTTAAATTTTTCATGAACATTCCGAATTATCAGCCACAATCGCATATTCGACCTTTTGCCGTGTAGTAAGTAGAACTCTTCATAGAAACTTCATCAAAATCGTGCAACCGCTAACCTACTCACAAGAGATAACCCACATGTGGAATTCCATATCGACATCTTCCAACGATGCTGCACTGGGTACCACTACTACAAAATCAGTAAACCCTCCTGAGCCCATGCTCGTCCATCGGCTATACAAGTCTGTTCATTCCCTATTGACATCAATTGAAAGTTCGACAATACATTCTAACTCGAAGTCACATCATATCCCATAACGATAATCAAGCTCTTACACCCCAAACACTCCAAGCCAACTTCTTTCCGTCATATTCAACCTTCCTCAGCACAGTAGCCACCATTCCAAATAAAATACGTAGACCTAGTCTCTATCCACCATGATTCCCAAATCGCTCTAAACTTTTCTCAAGGCATGTGGATATCCTTCCACAAAATTCATATGCTACTCTGCCACCCCCACTTCGTTAGACCATCTCTTTAAGCAACTTCTCGGCCTCTGTTGTTCATACTTAGCCCGCTAGCAATTCAACCACCGCGAGACACCTTCAACCATGTCCTTCCTCATCCTTCGCTGCCCAAATACTACTTCAAATCAAAATCCATATCTGTAGCAGCTGAACTAATAAATTGCTACCAACGTTAAGCCCCCTCGAAGATCATCTTTCTCGAGCCATCAATATTAGAAACACTGATTCGATTATGAAACCACTACACATCGCAATCTCTGACAACTGCTTCTTAGGCACCATTTCACAACACCCTGCCCCGAAGGAAAATCAAGAAGACCATTGTTACACCCCATATTTTCGTACGTGAAAGTAAGCCATAAGTAAATTGATTGAAGCTCGTACGTGAAAGTAAGCCATAAGGAAAATCAAGAAGATAGTTGTTACACCCCATTCGTATGTTAAAATTTTGTCGTAAGCTAATCGACATAAGTTCGAGAATGAGATTATTTTGAGATTATAATCATTATGCTATATCAAACAAGTGACGAGTAAATTCGTGAAGGTGAGAGGGTAAGAAAATCGAAAAAAATAAATTTCGTCGAAGTTTGACAATTTAGGATAAAATACGGTCTGAACTATAATACCATGTATTTATGGACTAGTGCCATAAAAGGTACCACATGACCGTGATTATGAGGTGTATAAAGTGTGTTAAAAGTATGTGGTATTTTAAGTAATTTTAGATAATTTCTAATTATGTAGATAATTGGGTAATTATTGGACTAGTGAGGGATTAATAAGTTGATTAAGGAGAAAGGATGTAAATTTGAATAAGTTTAAAGTGTAGTAACGTGGCAACATGTGCCATTCAACCAAATGACTCATTAGTATTTATAATTGGTGGCATGTTAGGAGAATATTTGGATAAAATAATCCCTATAAGTGGGGCCCACACCCACTAATATACAAAGTTTCTCTAAACTACAAACATGAAGATGCCTACTACAATGTAACGTATGGATTTATCAAAGAAAGAATTCATGTGAATTCTTGAATTCATGTGAATTCTTTACAAAGAGTAGATGGAAACGTGATTTTATTCAGCAAACATATATAAAAGTATGTCCAAGACAAGCAACATGATGCCACAAAATTCATACAATATTAGACGATAGCAACGTGATCTGCTACAATAAAATTTTATACGGATTTTTCCCTACTCCGATCTTGCCGTCACGTGTTTTGTCGCAATTAACGTGTGTTAGATGGATTGTTAAGAGAATCGACTTAGGTATGTTGAGGCTAAGCCCTTCATTCATTTTGGCATGATCTCGTAATTACATGTGTTTGATAACGAGGCATAAAGAGAAGTTCATACTCCCGAATTTATGTATATTTTCCTAGTCTCGTAAGTTATAATATTCTCCTTATCGGGACTTCATATTCAATTGAGTATTGTCTTGTTCTAGTCAAGAGAGAAGAGAGCCTATATATGCAATATTACAGTATTTTCATTACCATCGAGCTATAATCGATGGGAAGGCCCCTATTGGGTAACCTTTGATCAGATGGTAAGTTTTATACGAGCCTACTGTGGCCGAGCGCCTATGAGCGATCCCAGTTGGCCGAGATAAAGAGCCTAGTATAGCCGAGATAAAGAGCCTAGTATGGACGAGCGCATATAAGAGAGTCTACTACGGTGGAGCAATTATTTATATATATATATATATATATATATACTGAGCCTTATAGGGTCGGACAACTATTTTACTTACTATATGGAGAAAGTTGAGTCAGTACCAGCAGGTGAGCATATCTTCATATTATCTTTGACTCCAGTTACTTTCAGTTATTATATTATTAGTTCCGTTTCAGCTTTCAGTATATTATCTTACATACTCGATATATTATTTGTATTGACGTCCCTTTTGCCTGGGGACGCTGCATTTCATGCCCGCAGGTCCCGATAGGTAGTCAAGAGCTCTCCAAGTAGGCTATCAACTTAGCGGAAGATGTTGGTGCGCTCCATTTGCTACAGAGTTGCTTGTTTAGTCAGTATGATTTAGGCGTGTATTGTTTGGTATGGAGGGACTCTGTCCCGGCCTTTATGAAAATTATGTATTCTTAGAGGCTTGTAGACAGATGTTATGTACATAAAAGATTGTATAGCCTTGTCGGCCTATGTTCAATGTACGAGTGGTTATTTTAGTCTTATAGGCCGGTATGTATTATGTATAAGTTGGTATTACATGTTGTATTCTACTTATCTCACGACAGCCTTTCTGGCTCAGTTATCTATGATAGTACGGTATGAAAAGATACGTTATGTTGGTACTCGGTTGAGTAAGGTATCGGGTGCCCGTCGCGGCCCATCGATTTGGGTCGTGACAAAAGTGGTATCAGAGAAGTTCTGTCCTAGGGAGTCTACAAGCCATGTCTAGTAGAGTCTTGTTTATGGATGTGTTGTACACCACACTTATAAGCAGGAGGCTACAGGGAATTTCGGACTGTCATTCTTTCTTCTTACTCTAGATCGTGTGGTAGAGCTCAGTTGTAAGAACTCAATTTCCTAATCTTTATCTTAGTCGTAATACGACGATGCCTACATCTAGAAACACGGTTGATAAGAGATATAGCTGTGGAAAAGGTGAGTCAGAGGAACTCGATTTTGCATGATTCTTATGATGAGTAGATGTGAGGTCTTCAACAGATCATGTGTGTACTAAAATGTGTAAGGTTCTAGATAAGGAGATTTAAGGCATAAATATTATCCACTCTTACGGTTAAAAGGAATAAGAGAATTGGAAGGTAGATACAAGTTTCAACAAGTAGAAGAAGCAAGATGAAAAAGGGTACGAGCTACCCAGCTAATGAAGATTATCGCAGAGGAATATAAGCCTTTGGAGTAGTATAAAAGAAGGCAGGATATCAGGATCTAGATGGGGTTAGGGTAAACCAAAATAGTGGATGGATTGTTAGCGTTAGTTGACATTTCCGAAGGATATTACAAATGTGCTAATAGATCTCCTTGTGAGGCACCCAGATGGTGCACTCTAGAATATTACAATTAGATGTGAATATTAGCATGAAAAAAGAAGAAGAAGAAGATAGGCACGGAAAGCCTGGAAGGGATAAATATTACCTTAGTGTGGCTCGCGTCCCTAGTAGAGCGAGAGCGTTAAGAAACCCGAAGAGCCACTGGATGGAGCAAAGGGGAGCTAAAAGCAAAAGAATGTCTTGTTTGAGTTTTCAGAATAAAGTGATAGACATAAATGTTAGCGGGAAATAAGAAAGGAGTTAATGAAGCATTATGAGTAAGATATGATACATGGATTACAACGGTAGATAAAAAAATGACAGTATTACAGAGTCTATAGTCAATTGAAGGAAAAGACGAGAGGTGATAGGCCTTGAGACAACAAAAGAGTATAGGCCATAAAGTCATATCCTCATTTCAAGAAATAAGTTCGTGACTCCAACGCGACTACCGGAAGGAAAAGTTAGACCCCAGAACAATAAAAATCAGTATGGACTGGTGAACAAGATAAACTAAACATGAATTAGGGACTGAGTAATTTGATAATGGTCGGCATCATGAGAATTTCAGATTGCGTTCCGCCGATAATAGAATGGACAGAGGAAGAAGATTCATGAGAAATTCAGAGAATGGTTATTCAGGAAGACGCTTCCCTAAAGAAAGCAATGTGAGCAAAGTTAAGCTTAAGGGACTATATATGCCAGTTATACTAAGTGTCACCTTCGTGAGTAAGGAAATTTGTTATCCTTGGTACAGAAAGATTACCGCGAGACGATTAAGGATCATCGATGATGTGGAAAGACGCCAAAGATGAATAGGTAAAAACATCTATACGTAAATCATCGTAGCACTAAATCATAGTACTCCCCTAAAGGGGGGAATATGGAGTGATGTGGAATTAAGTCAGAATTAAGTGGTTCTAGTAATTATGGAACGGTAAAGGAAGAATGCGAAAAAAATATATGAAAAAGGGATGAGATTGCTCTTATTCAAAACCTACAGATATGCCACGATTCCAGAACATTACACAAACACGACATCAAGGAAAGGATGTAAGGGTCACTTCCCGAGATGTTATTAATAGATAAGGAGCCAGTGCGAGACGTAAGTTAAAATAAAGGAAGTAACCCAAGAAAGATTACGCGGAATATTGATATGAGAATGGGCCAACGAGTAGTTAGTAATTGATTCAGGAAAAGCCTAGTTATGTCTAAACATGAGCTTATAGATGAGTCAGTAGATCGTTCAAGATAAACATAGTAAAACCCAATATAGGGAATTCAGCCTCGCAGTAATGTCATACTTGAGAAATATTTTGCTAGGAATTGGGGTAGTTAAAAGTACCGTATGAGTATTACGGGAATAAATGAGAGTGCCACTGGTAAGACAACCAAATTATCAGTTCAGGAACAACCCTACAAGCACAAGGGCGTGGAGGTAAGTAACTACGAATAATTATAGACGAGTAACTACGAGTAATAAGATCGCAGCTTTACAAGAGTCATAGGATCCTCCCTAAATACTACAATGAAAGACTAGCCGAGGAAGTAAGGAATGAGGCTTCAACTTAATCTCAGCAACCTAAAGAGAAAGTGATCTTATAACAACAGTTTCACAACAACATTGTATGCACTCCATAAGAAAGTGGCACCTACCGTGGCTAGTGGACGGGAAGTAAAAATCAGAAGTGATATTCAAGATCATATGAGTGTTATGGAATTCCAATATGTATTAAGTATGCACACAACAAGGGGGCAGAAAGTCCAGGAAAAGTAATTGTCTACGTTTAAAGAAAGCTGAGAAGGAGCGAAAGGAATTATCCGACCAGTGATCCAGAGTTAGTTACGTCATGAACACACTTACGATTTCGAAATATTATCCATGCAGCATATATAATGACATTCATACAGCCAAAGAAGGCTCTACTATAAGTTAAAAGAAAGGATTGAATTGTTAGAAGATTGTATCCCGAATATTCCATAGCGTCGATGAAAGTCTAAAGTAATACCATGAGCCGCAAATAAGAAGGTAGATTAAGCCTACATAAAGGCTGATAAGAAGGAAGAGGAAACTAAAGAGTTACATCAACAAAGTAAATCTAGAGTTTGATTATTGGACCTTTTAAATTATAGAAATCGTGATTGAGGACATTGCAGAATCACTCTTAATATCAGAGGTACAAGAGAGATAGTACAGCCTTATATGAAGTTAGTATGAAGCTCTCACCGGATTGTGTATTCACCAGAGGTGCAAGTATTATAATAGAACTTCAAGTTGCGAATATGAATTATACCTATGTGGGAAGGAGGTCATGAAATAGATAGAAGATATGATGCAAGATTTTAAGGTAAGTAAGGTAAAGGTGAACAACGTACGAGATACTCAAATGCAGAAGATCGTGAATAGTCCATACTTCGGGTAGAAGGCTAGAAGCGCTGGGATTCAGTATCCAGGAATGATAGCGGCGTCATCAGTGGCATATATTTTCCAGCCTATGGTTTCTAGGTACCGAGAGGCCTAGTTAAGAGAGTAAAGAATAGTTTGAGACGATGTGATGTCTCGCTTGATATTTCAAAATAACACAAGGAAATCTATGGTGCAAGTAACTTGAAAGAAGGTTGCGAGTAGTATAACTAGATATGTGTAGGTCGCAAGCTAAAGAAGGGTAAGACGATAAGGTTTTAGGAAGACGGGAGTAAGGATAAGAAAGGGCGAGTGAGATGGTGATGAGAATGGATAAGTCCTTAGGATTAAGCCCATGAAAACCAGAGAGCTGATGGTTTCTCTAAGTTATAGAAGGCTTAGTATAGCCTGAATGAACTCAAAGGAGTCTAAGACTAATAACATTTAAAACAGATGGAATGTTGCCCTGGTAGTAAAATGAGGGTATACTTGTGATAAATGAAGGATGACGTTTGGACCTTCGATTGAGTGATGATTTGAAGGGATTTCATGAATTGTACAGGATTAAAATACCCACATAAGTGAGTCATATTGGGATGCTATAAAGTACGGTTATTGAAGTACAGTATCACCGCTAAGTGGATCAGGAAAATCACTTCGAATATTCCTCGATGCAACGTAAGCCCTAGTGGCAATGTTTTACGTAAGAAGTTTTAAGATATCAGTGGTAGATTGTAGATCAACATTGAGGTAAATCAACAATGGATGGATAAGAGTTACAAAATATGAAATGAGATATGGCAATATTCATAAGTTCGACAAAGTACCGACCGAAGAACTTCAATACACCTATAGATGCCAAGATGGACATCTTATCAAGTTCTATATATGCTCCTAAAGTGAGGCCTAAAGATTGGCTAAAAGCTAAATGGAAGAGTTTCATAGGAGCACATGCAAGAAAAAAGTCCTACGGGCTGCATGGCAGAAGGTAGTAAGAGTTACGAGATTGGAAGAATTCCGACCACAGACCGCAGTGTGAGAAAGAGGCCTAAAGGGGGGAATGCCCTAGCCTTTGGATTTATTCAAAGAACAGTTGCCTAAATGGAAAGGAGAATATTAAAGTATTCGGAAGACATAAGTTATGAAAATGATAAGTGCATCAGTCAACATTCGAGGACGAATGTTCCAAAAGGGGGGAATAATGTTACACCACATATTTTCGTACATGGAAGTATGCCATAAGTAAATTGATAGAAGCTAGGAAATGAGATGGTACATCCCGCATTTTCGTATGTTAAAATTTCGTCGTAAGCTAATCGACGTAAGTTCGAGAATGGGATTATTTTGAGATTATAAGCATTATGCTATTTCAAACAAGTGACAAGTAAATTCGTGAAGGTGAGAGGGTAAGCAAATTAAAAAAAATAAATTTCGTCGAAGTTTGACAATTTGGGATAAAATACGGTCCGAACTATAATACCCTGTATTTATGGACTAATGCCATACAAGGTACCACATGACCGTGATTATGAGGTGTATAAAGTGTGTTAAAAGTATGTGGTATTTTAAGTAATTTTAGATAATTTTTAATTATGTAGATAATTGGGTAATTATTGGATTAGTAGGGAATTAATAAATTGATTGAGGAGAAGGGGTGAAAATTTGGATAAGTTTAAAGTGTAGTAACGTGGCAGCATGTGCCATTCAACCAAATGACTCATTAGTATTTACAATTAGTGGCATGTTAGGAGATTATTTGGATAAAATAATCCCTATAAGTGGGGCTCACACCCACTAATATACAAAGTTTCTCTAAACTACAAACATGAAGATGCCTACTACAATGTAACGTATGAATTTATCAAAGAAAGAATTCATGTGAATTCTTTACAAAGAGTAGATGGAAACGTGATTTTCTTCAGCAAACATATACAAAAGTATGTCCAAGACAAGCAAAATGAAGCCACAAAATTCATACAATATTAGACGATAGCAACGTGATCTGCTACAACAAAATTTCATACGGAATTTTCCTTACTCCGATCTTGCCGTCACGTGTTTTGTCACAATTAACGTGTGTTAGAGGGATTGTCAAGAGAATCGACTCAAGTATATTGAGGCTAAGCCCTTCATTCATTTTGGCATGATCTCGTAATTACATGTGTTTGATAACGAGGCATAAAGAGAAGTTCATACTCCCGAATTTATGTATATTTTCCTAGTCTCATAAGTTACAATATTCTCCTTATCGGGACTTCATATTCAATTGAGTATTGTATTATTCTAGTCAAGAGAGGAGAGAGCCTATATATGCAGTATTACAGTATTTTCATTACCATCGAGTTATAATCGATGGGAAGGCCCCTATTGGGCAACCTATGATCAGATGGTAAGTTATATATCGAGCCTACTATGGACGAACGCCTATGAGCGAGCCCAGTTGGCCGAGATACAGAGCCTAGTATGGCCGAGCGCCTATGAGCGAGCCTACTACGACAGAGCAGTTATATATATATATATATATACCAAGCCTTATAGGGCCGGGCAACTATTTTACTTACTATATGGAGAAAGTTAAGTCAGCACCAGCAGGTGAGCATATCTTTAGATTATCTTTGACTCCCAGTTACTTTCAGTTATTATATTATCAGTTCAGTTTCAGCTTTCAGTAATTGCCTTATATACTCGGTACATTATTTGTACTGATGTCCCTTTTGCCTGGGGACGCTGCGTTTCATGCTCGCAGGTCCCGATAGACAGGTCGAGAGCCCTCCAAGTAGGCTATCAACTTAGCGGAAGATGTTGGTGCGCTCCATTTGCTACAGAGTTGCTTGTTTAGACAATATGATTTAGACGTGTATTGTTTGGTATGGCGGGTCTTTGTCCCGGCCTTTATTAAAATTATGTATTCTTAGAGGCTTGTAGACAGATGTTATGTATCTAAAGGATTGTATGGCCTTTTTGGCCTATGTTCAATGCACGAGTGATTATTTTAGTCTTATAGGCCCGTATGTCTTATGTATAAGTTGGTATTACATGTTGTATTCTACTTATCTCATGATAGCCTTTCCGGCTCAGTTATCTATGATAGTATGGTATGAAAAGATACGTTATGTCGGTACTCGATTGAGTAAGGTACCGGGTGCTTGTCGCGGCCCATCGGTTTGGGTCATGACAACCATAACACCGACGAACCTTAATGCGTTCAAACAAGGACGACGACACCACATCACAAATGAGAATTCCACCATGCTCGAAAATATCAAGTCTCGTTACTCCATCAACCAAAGCATGAACATTCATAGTCCGATTGCCTTTCCTCCGCTGGAATTAAATGCCGAACCTCTAAACCATGCACTGAGAAATCCTCATTTTGAGTCATTCACTACCTCGACACATAAACAAGCACCCCACCATTATACCAACACTGTGCAATAACAACGCATGAACATCATATTAATCTGTGCATAGCCTAGAAACCATAGGAAATACATATACTGGGCTGAAACTACAAAACACCCTTCGCAAAGATTGAGTAAGAAGGAAATGAAGGCATAAGCTCCAATAAAATCAAACCGCACGAAGAGGAATCAAGAAGGGACGTGCTTCTAACAGCCCTGTAGCCTCTCGAAGATAAGTACAGACGTTTCCGTACTGATATGCAAGGCTCTACTACAATTGCTCATGACTCATGAGACCCAAGTGAACCTAGAGCTCTGATACGAAGCTGTCACGACCCAAAACCCTCTATAGGCCATGATGACGCCCAACGTCGCCGTTAGGGAAGCCAACAGTGAACTATCACATTAATTTTTTATTTTATTACTTCCGAAATCATAAATTTTATTAAGGAAGGAAATTTATACTTTTAAATCCACATGAACGTTCATAAGTAGTAGTTTAAAAAAGAAATGAAAGGCGATAATAATATATAAATCCGTAAGCAGCAATTAGCAAATCCCTAAACCCGGTGTCACAAGTGCATGAGCATTTACTAAGGAGTATATTAATAATACGACATTTTTCTGGATGGTAAATAAGACAAGACAAAGTAAATAGTACGAGGGAGACTCTGTGGGAAACAATACGTAGCTCGGAATGCAGCTCACCATAAAGTCTCTTCAGCAGTTGCGCTTATGCGCCAATATGACCATCAAATGAACTCGTCAGATCCTGTACATTTAGTGCAGAAGTGCAGCATGAGAATGTAAATCAATGCGTACCCAATAAGTATCTAGCCTAACCCCGGAGAAGTAGTGATGAGAGGAAGACATAGACACTTACGAGAGGTCAAATAAAGTAATATGATAAATCGTAAGCAGATATGAAGCACCACTTAATAATGGGATAAAACGGTAACAAATATATTCTTTCAAAATTCTTTATCGATATAAACTTCTCAATCTCGTTTCCTATCCCAACAACTAGAAAACTATCAAGTGCCAATATCAAAGGAATGTGGAGCACCATATAAAATGACAGGCTTCAGTGGAAGTATAATCTCATGAATATTCGGACTGCTAGAGATATAACACACGATTATGCCGAGGTCGTACGACCCAATCCCGAGTAATGTGTACACTGCCGAGGATCGAGCGACATGAACCATAGATGCATTTATTATACTGCCGAGGCATTCGGCCCGTTCCACAAGAAAGGAAGGAACTTATCGAATTACGAGACACATGCTTACAATACAGTACACGAGCACAAAAAGAATATAACCTTTACTGTTTCTCAAGTAACTTGCCAACAACTCAAGGTGATAAGGCTCGACCTAATATATATACTTCTAAATCAATTTCAATTATACAATTCAATTAATTAAGCCAGCAGAATGAGTTCAAATAATTCAAATATTACATGATAAAGTAATAAGTCTACCCGGACATAAACATGCTTTATCTACGTACGGACTCTCGTCACCTCGTACGTATGTAGCACCCACAACTAGTAGCACATAACAATTACATCGCCTAAGGGGTAGTTCCCTCTCACAAGATTAGGCAGGAGACTTACCTCGCCCCGAAGTTTCATAACCGGCTTCAACGCCTCTCTAACACCTCAAACCAAAAGCCCATCGATTCAAACTAGTCAAACAATCATGAAAAATCAATAAAAATATACTCCAACATCATACTTAATTAATTTATAACAATTCTCAACTCCGCTCGAAAAGTCATTAAAGTCGACCCTCGGGCCCACGTGCACGGATTCTGAAAATCTTTGAAGATAACCTTTACCCATAACATTACGAACTCAAATATATAGTTTATTTCTAATTTCATTTTCAAAATCGTGGTCAAAATCCGAAAATACCTATTTCTAAGTTGTCTCTTAAAATATCAAAAAATTCCATAATATTTCATGTTTAAATCCACATATATTCCATGTATGTAACTCACAACGGTAAGAATCACTTACCTCACGAAGGATGAATAGAATGGCACTCCAAAATCGCCCCCAAGGCCGACTCCAATGAGAGAAATGAGACTAACCCAAGTACTTAAATCAAGCATTCTTCCCAAAAACTCCATCGCAGGTGCGGTTCTCTCCAAGCCCAGGCAAGTTCGCTTCTCCAGACCAAATTCTGCTCCTGCGTGACCTCTTCTGCGGTCCAACCCTCTCTTATGCGCACTCGCACATGCTGAGACCTTCCACTTCTACGACCTTAGCTACGCAGCTCGCATTTCGCTTCTGCGGAGCATTCTTCGCATTTGCGGGATCACAAATGCGGAAATATCCTCGCATCCGCGGCCTTCCCAGCTCTTGTCCAAATGTCGCTTCTGTGACCACAACACCGCACTTGCCTCCTTGGGACCCCATATAAATATACCAATAAGTTCCAAAACACAATACAGAGTTAGTCGAAGCCTCAAATCACGCCAAACAAGATCAAACTACGAATCGATGATCGAAACCTTTCTTTAATCTTTCAAACATTCAAACTTCACCGAATGCGTACGAATCATACTACATCCCAGAATAACGCCAAAATTTATGCACAAGTTATAAATCATGATACAAAACTATCCCCAGGTTCGAAACCTCAAACGGATATCAATAACATCATCATCCACTTCAAATCCCTATTCCGAGGTCGTTTACTCAAAAGTCAAACCTTAGTACTATTCCAACTTTAAGCTTCCGAAATGAGAATTTTCTATCCGAATAGACTCCGAACTTACCAAAATTCAATTCCTACCACACGTACAAGTCATAAAACATGAAGTGAAGATACTCACGGCCTCAAACCACCGAACGACACACAAGAGCTCAAAACGACCGGTCGGGTCGTTACATTCTCCCCCACTAAAGTATACGTTCGTCCTCGAGCGTGCTAAGAACTGTTCCGGAGTTGTCCAAAATCACTTTTTGACACCTCGTGCACCTACGCATTCCACTACAACACATGTGTGCACCTTAGATCGATCCATACTGAAGATCATTCCTGTTACCTTAGCCCTTGAAGCCTTAGAACCAAATTCCAACATCCGGAATTCTCTTTGAGACATGATTCTAGCGTACGAACACCATATCAATCACTACATACTGTACCAAAACATGATCATGCACTTACTCTGAATTCACACCATGCACCATATAAGTCGTTTGCTCATCATAACATCCTCCGACCACAATAGCTGCAATTTCACGAATTCGATGCCCGTAGTGCACCTCATAACACATATAAGTCTCGTTCCAACTCTTGCAATACTGCCATGATGAAAGATATGTGTAGAAACTCATCACCACATACCAAATCAATAGATCATGGGGTCTCTCCACTTGACAAGAACCATTACCTCATTTCGAATTGAGTACAAATATTTTCTCTTTAATAAACCCTGTATAAATCCAATCGCATTGATCTCAGGTCCAATAACCTCGTCTCACCCAGTACAAGCTGCTCGGGCCATGAGCCATCTCCAACACCGTCTAAAATCTCATACAACGCCGACTAGCTACAGCTCGAATAGGGAAGAACGAACTCTGGCAAAGAACCATCCAGCCCGCGTAACGAATAAATCGGCCAAACCGATGTTATGGCTCTATCTCAGATATGGGAAACAAGGTACACAAAATAAGTATAAGGAAACGTACTTAACATCTCACTGTTGCAGCGTGCAACCCTATCCAAATATGACACAGTTGAAGCATGCAACCCGATCTAAGCATGACACTATTACGGTGCGCAACCCGATCCATACAACGTACCGGTGGCGACGTGCCACCCAATCCAAATAATATACCTGTGGCGGCATGCCACCCGTTCTAAATAACATATCTGTGGCGACATGCCACCCAATCCTCACATAATAATCAATAATGAAACACCCACCAAGCCTTAATGCTTTCACTTACTAAACTCCCGAATATCGACCACAAGCACGCCGAATGCATAATACAACCCTAGGGAGACAGATAACGCCATACACTGCAAAATTCAAGCACGATTAAGGTGCAATGAATAACCTGTATCTCGAGAGCCATCTTGCTCATATAACACCACAAGCTACACCGGATCACCACACATGTGCGAATAATCAAGTCATCTCACAATCCACATGGAACAATATAGTATTACATGGAATAGCTGACAACGAGAATAATATCCAATGCCCAAAGGATCCTCCACAAACAGTGTTATGCTGAATGAACACACCCGACCTGATGTAGAGCATACAATTCACATTAGTTCCACTAGCGGACCTCAAATCGATTCTGATCATACCATACTGAGCCAACAACATTTCAAGGATCAATAATGGACCTATTCATGACACACACGAGCAACCATCCAATCTGGACCAAACTCCTACAGTCCATAACTAAATGAATAGAGTGCCTTTCATGCATAAACTCTCGCATTAGTCAAGTGACTAACATGTCACACATATACAATTTCCACGTGGGATATGCTCCCATGATCTTCCGCACCAGGTAGCAAAGTATGCACCTCCATACCACCAACCGTACTAATTCTTTAAAGCAAATCAAGAATCCGCAATTCCATACATAAAGCCTCTTACACAGGACACCATTCTTAGGTGACACTAAGATAATGCCAACTTAATCTGAACTTCTGGATCCTTTCCCCTGCTCCTTCGATCTCGGGGTATCCCTAACAAAACTGAAACGTAACCTTGATCCTCAACTTCCAATTTCCATATAGCTCACTGCACCTGTCATGCTGCTACACGACAGTACAAGAACTTCATCATGACCCCTGAACCCCTAGTAGAACAAACATTTCATTAGATAGAAAACTTTCACCTAACTTATTTTAGGAGAACCATTGCAACACGTACCTCAATTCCCATAACTATAGAAAATACAAACCTCAGTCATGGTCTAAATCACCATAACTCTTCCGGGATCTATTTACATATAACGAGGCCATTAGAATCAAATACTTCCCAAATCAATCAAATTATGGTGGTTGTCAAGCCCGCACGTACAACCACTAACCACCTGTATAACTCAACACGTCGAAGGAACTGATCACTGCCACAATCATGCTGATTCAAACCATTACTAACCGACCAAACTTCTTCCAATTTACTCTTGACTTGCCTTAGAGATAGTAATAGCTCCATTCAAAAACATAACGAACTCAATCATCACTCATCCCAAGTGTCCCGAATCACGAGACCACATCGTCTCAATACCCATGAACCATCTCATACCCTCCCCACACGCACAATAGTATTTCCAACTGGTATACCCATTCTGAAAGACCTTCTGCGAATCTGAAACTATTTCTCCCATTTCTCTAATATTTCCCCGCAGAACAGATGATTACATAGAAAATTCTCCAAGTATTCTTCACACTCTGCTGCAAAATCCGGTCTTCAGCCACATAACAAACCCTAAAATCCTTGTCACTACACTTACATCCTTAAACCCATTAGAACCATTGTTGAGAGTCACCCACTCTGACCTGGTCCCGAATGTAATCAAACTCAAATGCTCTGTTAGCATATGAACACCCCCAAAGAAGCAATCGAATGAATTCTTTTCCATGTACATCACATCTACATGAAGCATAAACTCTGAGCCTTTCCAAACTTGCACATGAATCGATTATGCGAAATATAACACCCATTCATCAAGTTCTTTTCTCGAATTACCCCTGATATTTTCTCTTCTTAGTCATAATTAATCCACCAATGCACCGATAACCGGAAACTGCACAAGCAGACAACAACACAATCCAATCTTGGACGATGGGCTCCTCTCCTTAGCTTTAAGCTACCATCATATAAATGTAAAACCCATAAAGATTCCTCCTTCTCGATTACCATGATCTCGCACCGTCAACCCACCAAATTTCTCGTAGTCTCTTGTTAAACTTTTCATGAACATTCTAAATTATCAGCCACAATCACATATTCGACCTTTTGCCGTGTAGTAAGTAGAACTCTTCGTAAAAACTTCATCAAAATCGTGCAACCGCTAACCTTCTCATAAGAGATAACCCACCTGTGGAATTCCTTACCGACATCTTCCAACGACACTGCACTGGGTACCACTACTACAAAATTAGTAAACCCTCTTGAGCCCATGCTCGTCCACCGACTGTACTAGTCTGTTCATTCCCTATTGACATCAATTGAAAGTCCGACAATACATTCCAACTCGAAGTCACGTCATATCCCATAACGATAATCAAGCTCTTACACCCCTAAACACTCCAAGACAACTTTTTTTCGTCATATTCAACCTTTCTTAGCACAGTAGCCACCATTCCAAATAAAATATGTAGACCTAGTAACTATCCACCATGATTCCCAAATCGCTCTAAACTTTTCTCAAGGCATGTGGCTATCCTTCCACAAAATCCATATGCTACTCTGTCACCCGCACTTCGGTTAAACCATCTGTTTAAGCAACTTCTCGGCCTCTATTGTTCACACTTGGCCCGCTAGCAATTCAACCACCGCGAGATACCTCCCACCATGTTCTTCCTCATCTTTCGCTTCCCAAATACTGCCTCAAATCAAAATCCATCTTTATAGCACCTGAACTAATAAATTTCTACCAACGTTAAGCCCCCTCGAATATCATCTTTCTCGATCCATCAACATCAGAAACACCGATTCGATTATGAAACCGCTACACATCGCCATCTCTGATAACTGCTTCTCAGGCACCATTTCACAATACCTTGCCTCGAAGTCAAATCAAGAAGACCATAACACCGACGAACCTTAATGCATTCAAACAAGGACGACGATACCACATCACAAATGAGAATTCCACCATGCTCAAAAATATCAAGTCTCGTAACTCTATCAACCAAAGCATGAACATTCATAGTTCGATTGACTTTCCTCTACTGGAAATAAATGCCGAACCTATAAACCATGCACTGAGAAATCCTCCTTTCGAGTCATTCACATCCTCGACACATAAACAAGTACCCTACCATTACACCAACACTATGCGATAACAACACATGAACATCATAATAATCTATGCATGGCCTAGAAACCATAGGAAATACAGATACTGGGCGACGAAAACACCCTTCCGTAAGGCGACGATAATAGTCTGCCCGAATACACATGGAGAAACATCCTACACCACGACTACAATACCACTACAACTCCTCGATTTCCAATTGATAACTAGTGCTCCACGTCGCACAAGATTGAGTTGGAAGGAAATGAAGGCATAAGCTCCAATAGAATCAAAACGCACGAAGAGGGATCAAGAAGGGACGTGCTCCTAACAGCCCTGTAGCCTCTCTAAGATAAGTACAAACATCTTCGTACTGATCCGCAAGACTCTACTAGAATTGCTCATGACTCGTGAGACCCAAGTGAACCTAGAGATCTGATACCAAGCTGTCATGACCCAAAACCCGCTATAGGCCATGATGGCACCCAACGTCGCTGTTAGGCAAGCCAACAATGAACTATCACATTAATTTTTTATTTTATTACTTCCAAAATCATAAATTTTATTAAGGAAGGAAATTTACACTTTTAAATCCACATGAACGTTCATAAGTAGTAGTTTAAAAAAGAAATGAAAGGTAATAATAATATATAAATTCGTAAGCAACAACTAGCAAATCCCAAAATCCGGTGTCATAAGTGCATAAGCATTTACTAAGGAGAATAATAATAATACGATATTTGTCTAGAAGGTAAATAAGACAGGACAAAGTAAATAGTATGAGGGAGACTCTATGGGCAGCAATACGTAGCTCGGAATGCAGCTCACCATAAAGTCTCTTCAGCAGTTGCGCCTATGCGCCCAGATGACCATCAAATGAACCCGTCATATCCTGCACATTTAGTGCAGAAGTACAGCATGAGAACGTAAATCAACGCGTACCTAATAAGTCTCGAGACTAACCCGAAGAAGTAGTGACGAGAGGTCGACATCGACACTTACTAGAGGTCTAATAAATCAATATGATAAATCGTAAGTAGATATGAACCACCCCATAATAATGGGATAAAACGGTAACCAAAATATTCTTTCAAAATTCTTTATCGATATAAACTTCTCAATCTCGTTTCCTATCCCAACAATTTGGAAAATATCAAGTGCCAATATCAAAGGAATGAGGAATACCATATAAAATGACAGGCTTCAGTGGAAGTATAATCTCATGAATATTCGGACTGCTAGCGATATAGCGCACGATTATGCCGAGGTCGTACGACCCGATATCGAATAATGTGTACACTGCCGAGGATCGAGCGGCATGAACCATAGATGTATCTATTATATTTCCGAGGTGTTCGGCCCGTTCCACAAGAAAAGAATGAGCTTATCGAATTACGAGACACGTGCTTATAATACAGTACACGGGCACAAAGAGAATATAACCTTTACCGTTTCTTAGAAGCTTGTAGCTTATTTCTACCGGGTTTTGGGAGTTATAATTATGTGAGACCCCAATTAAGTATTTATTGTTGGCTTTCTTGACAGTGGTGTCCGGCGCCATCACGACCTTTATGGATTTTGGGTCGTGAGAACATGGTATCAGAGCACTAGGTTCACTTAGGTCTCACGAGTCATGAGCGAGTCTAGTAGAGTTTTGCAGATCGGTATAGAGACGTCTGTACCTATCTTCGAGAGGCTATAGGAATGTTAGGAGCACTTCCATTCTTTATTCCTCATCGTGCGATTTGATTCCTTTGAGGCTTATGCCTTCATTTCCTTCCCATTCAATCTTATGCGATGTGAAACGCTTGTTATAAATTTGGAATCGAGGAATTTTAATGGCACTACTGATGTAGAGCAGGATGTTTCTCCTTGCGTATTCGATTGGGCTGATGTCATCTCCTTGTGGAAGGATGTTCTGTCATCTCAGCTCAGTAGTTATATTTCTGATAGTTTTGGGGTTGTGCACCAATTGCTATGATGTTCACGAGTTGTTATCGCACAATATTAAAGTAATGGTAGGATACTTGTGTAGGTATATGGGCAATAAATGAATTGAAATAAGGTTTTTCTCAATGCGTGATTCAGAGGTTTAGTGTTTTATTCCAGCGGAGGGAAAGGCAATCAGACTAAGAATGTTCAGGTTGGATTGGTGGAGTAAAGATACTTAGTATTTTTGAGTATGGTGGAATCTTCATCCAAGATGTGGTGTCGTCGTCCTTGATTGAATGTGTTAAGTTATCCGATGTTTTGTTCTTCTTCAAATCGCCTTTGCGGCAGAGTATTGTGAATGGTGCTGGGGAAACGGCTATCAGATGTCGCAGTGTGATGTGGTTCAGAATCGAATCAGAAATCCTAATGTTGATGGCTCGAGAAGGATGATCTTCGGAGAGGTTTAGAGTGGTAGCGATCTATTGGTTCAAGTGTTACATAGATAGATTTGGAATTGGGGCAAAAACTAGACAACGAAGGATGAGGAATGACACGTGGGAGGTGTCTTGCGGTGGTTAAGCTTCTAGAAGGCCAAGTGTAAGAAAACAGAAGTCGAGTAGTTGCTTAAATGAGAGGGTTTGGCCAAAGTGGGAGAGTGGCAGAGTAGCATATGTGTTCTGTGGTAGTATAGCCACACGCCTTGGGGGAAGTTAGAGTGATTTGGGATTCATGGTGGATAGTGACTAGGTCTACGGGTTTAATTTGGAATATTGGTTGCTATATTGAGGAAGATTAGGTGTGACAAGAGGGAGTTGCTTAATATGAAGCAGGATACAACATGACTTTGGATTGGAATATATTTTTATACCTTTAGTTGATGTCCATGAGGAGTGAACTGACTTGTACAGCTGGTGAATGAGCACATGCTCATGATGGTTTATTGGTTTCAGGGTAATTGTAGTCGGTGTGGCGTTGTTGGAGGATATCGACATGGAATTTCCACATGTGGGATATATCTTGTGAGCAGGTTAGCGGTTGCGTGGTGTTGATGAAGCTTCTACAAAGAATTTTACTGGCTATCCAGTATGAGGTCGAATATGTGAATGTGGCTAGTGATTCAGAATGTTCATGAAATGTTTAACATAAGGATTTCGAGGAATTTGGCGGGTTGGTAGTGCAAGATCATGTCAATAGGGGGTAAGGAATCTTGGTGGTTTCGAGAGTTATGCAATGGTAGCTTCAAGCTAAGTGGGAGAGCCACACCGTCTATGATTGGATTGCGTAGTTATCAACTTGTGCAGTTTCTGATTATCGGTGTATTGGCGGGTTATCATGACTAAGGAGAGAGAACATCGGTGGTAATTTGAGCAAAAGATTTGAGGAATGTGTGTTGTAATTGGTCTTATTGATTCATGTTTAGGTTTTGGGAAGTCTCAGTGTTTACGCTTCGTGTGGATGCTATATACAAGGAAAATGAATTTAGTCGGTTGTTTCTTTGAGAGGGTGCACCTATGCTAGCAGGTCCTTGGAGTTGATTATATTTGGGACCGAATCAGAGTGGGAGACTCTCAACAACGATCCTAGTGGATTCAAAAGTTAAAGTGTGGTACCTAAGGATTTCGAGTCCGTAGTATGACTGAGTATCGAGCTTTTGCAGCAGATTATGAAAAGGGGCTTGGAGTGTTTTATGTTGTCTTCGGTTTGCGATGTAGCATTGGAGAAATAGGAGAAAATAACTTTGTATTCATAGGGAAATTATCAGAATTGGTGTACCCTATTAGTGGTTCAGGAGTTATGATAAATTTTTTGTACTTTTGCATATTGGCATGATTAAGTGCAGTGGGTAGCATTGGAATTGGAAGTTGAGGATCAAGGTTGCGGTTCAATGTTGATGAGAATGTGAAAAGATCGAATGAGCAGGGAAGAATTCAGATATTTAGAGTGAGCTGGTATTTCCTTTAGCGTCACCTGAGATCGGTGTCCTGTGTAAGGGGCTTTGTGTTCTGATTTGCGGATTCCCGATTTGCTTTACAGCCTTAGTATGACTGGTGGTATGGATGTGCAGACTTGTTACCTGGTGCGGAAGGTCGTGGGAGTTTATCCCATGGGAAGATTGTATAAGTGTGACATGTAGTCACTAGATTAATTAAAGATTTAAAACCAAGTATGGAGATTGTGGTACTATCGCTAATGTGAGAATTTATGCCTATAGGGCGCTCGGTTCATTCGGTTGTGGACTGTGGAAGTTCATTCCGGATTGATGGTTGTTCTTGTGTGTAATGGGTAAAAGGGTTATTGTGGATCCTTGAAAGGTTATTATCCCAGTGCGGTACGATCAGAATTGGCTTGAGGTATGTGAATGGATCTAAGTGTGAATGTGGGCTCTATATCATGCCGGATGTGTTCATTTCAGCATAACGTTATTTTCGGAGGGGTCTTAGGTCCTTGGATGTTATTTCTGTCGTCGACTATTTCATGTAATACTCTATTATGCCATGTGGGCTGTGAGACGGTTTGATTATTCGCACTCGTATTGAGATCCCGTATAGTTTGTGGTATTATGTGAGAAGGATGGCTCTCGTGATGCAGATCATATATCGCACCTTAGTTGTGCTTGAGTTTATAGTGTATGACACTACCCGTCTCCCCAGGATTTGTATTATGCACTTGATGTGCTTATTGTTGATATTCGGGCATTTGGTGAGTATAATCATTACGGCTCGAGGTGTGTTTTCTTTAGATTATTATGTTGTTTGGATCGGGCGGCACGCTGCCACGGGTATCATGGTTGGATCGGGTTTCACGCCGCAACGGTATCATGTGTGGATCGGGTTGCACGCCGCAACAGTGTGATATTGAGTACAATTTCATATATCTATTATTGTGTATTTTACTTCTCGTTTTATGAGGAAGGCTTGTAATATCTTTTCGGTTGTTTAAATTAGTTACGTGGGTTGAGTAGTTCTTTCCAGAGTTCGCTCCCTTATGTGTCACATTCGAGTTTGTAGCTTGTTGGCATATTGTGGTATTATATGAGACTCTTGCCAGTGTCTGAGGTGGATTATTGTCTGAGTAGCTTGTATTGGATGAGACGAGATTATTGGACCTGGGATCAGTGCGATCGGATTTATATGCGGCATATTTGAGAGCAAATATCGTTATTTGGTTCATAATGAGGTAATGGTTACTATCAGGAAAACAGACTCATGGATTTGTTGACTCAGTAGTTGGTTATGAATTTCTACACATCCCTTCCATCGTGACAATATTGCAGGAGTTGGACCTGGACTTATATGTGTCCTGGGGTGTGTTGTGGCCATCAGATTCGTGGAATTGTGGCTATTATCGTCAGAGGGTATTATTATGGTCAGGTGAATTATACAGTGCATGGTGTAGATTCATAACATGTATACAATCATGTATTGGTACATCGTGTAGTGATGGGTACGATGTTCGAATGCTGGAAACAGGCCTGGAAGGGGATTTCAGATGTTAGAATTTGGTTCAAAGATTTATTTGACCAGATAAAAGGAATGATATCTAGGTTCACTCGAGCTAATGTGCTCAACTAGGTTGTGGTAGCACGGGTAGGTGCATGAGGTGTTAAACATTGATTATGGTAAGCACCAGAGTAGTTCTTAACACATTCAAGGACAAACGTATGTTTAAGTGGGAGAGAATGTAACGACCCGACCAACCGTTTTGAGCTCTAGTGCGTCGTTCAGTGGTTTGAGGCCTTGAGCAACTTCACTTCAGGTATTATGACTTGTACGCGTGGTCGGAATTTAATTTTGGGAAGTTCGGAATTGATTTGGAATGAAAATTCAAATTTCGGAAACCTTAAGTTGGAGGAATTGACAAAAACTATGATTTTTGAGTAAACGACCTCGAAATCAGGATTTGAAGGTTCCAACAGGTTTGTATGATAATTTTGGACTTCGGTGTAAGTCCGGATCGGGTTTTGGATGACCCGAGAGCGTTTCGGCACCTATTATGGAAGTTGGAATTTTGGAGGAATTTCATAAAAATTGGGTTGAGGTGTATTTCAATGTTATCATTGTCTATTTGGGATTTCGAGCCTGGGAATAGCTCCGTATGGTGATTCTGGTATTGGGAGCACGTCCGGAAGTGGATTTGGAGGTCCGTAGGTCATTTTGGGGTCATTTAGCGAAAGTTAGAAATTTGAAGGTTTTGGAGAGTTTGACATGGAGTAAAATTTTTGATATCGGGGTCGAATTCCGATTTCGGGAGTTGGAAGAGGTCTGTAATGTCAAACATGACGTGTGTGCAAAATTTGACGTCAATCGGACGTGATTTGATAGGTTTCGGCATCGATTGTAGAAGTTGAACTTTCAAAGTTCACTAAGTTTGAATTGGAGGGTGATTCGTGTTTTTAGCGTTGTTTGATGTGATATAAAGGCTCTACTATGTTTGTGATGTGTTTTGGGACGTATTGGTATATTTGGTTGAGGTCCCGAGGGCCTCGGGTGGATTTCGGATGGTTAACGGATCGAGTTTGGAATTGGATAAAATGCTGAGGTAACTGATAACTGGTGCAATCGCACCTGCGTGAAAAAGGCCACAGGTGCGAGCTTGCAGGTGCGAGCCACGAGTCGCAGGTGTGAAGGAAAGGAGGCTGGTGAGCAACCACAAGTGAGAAACATTTGGGCGCGCCTGCGAAGGCGGTGGTGCGAAGTGGGCAACGCAGGAGCGGGCGATAGGCGTAGGTTCGGCGTATGGACCTCCGAAGCGGACACGCAGATGCGCTACATGGAGTGAAAATGCTGGAATGTTGGGCTGAGCTGGAGCCGCACCTGCGATGGAATTTCTGCAGGCGCGGAGCCGAATTTCCGCAGGCGCGGAGCCGCAGAAGAGGCTATTTGACCGCAGATGCGAGAGGTGCTGGGCAGTATCATTTTAAAACTGGATTTGATTTCCTTCAAATTGCGTTTTGGTTGGGCGATGTTTGGAGCTTTTGAAGAGGAGATTTCATCATCTATTATGAGGTAAGTAATTCCTACCTATTTTGAGTTAAATACATAGTTTTATATGAATTCAAGCATGGAAATTGGTAGAAATTGTGGGATTTTGATAGAAAACCTAGAATTTGGTGTTTTTGGATTTTGACTACGAATTTAGACATGGAATTGAAAATAAATTATATATTTGAGTTCGTGAGGTATTGGGTAATAGTTATCTTCAAAAATTTTCGAAATCCGGGCACATGGGCCCGAGGGTTGCTTTATTGATTTTTCGAGCGGAGTTGGAAATTGTTATAAATTGATTAATTATGAGTATTAGAATACATTTCGATTGGGTTGCGTCTTAATTGACTAGTTTGGAGCGACGAGCATCAGTTTGAGGTGTTAGAGAGGCTTTGGAGCTGGTTATGGAATTTCAGAGCGAGATAAGTCTCTTGTCTAACTCTGTGAGGGGGAAATTACCCATAGGTGATATGTTTGATGTGTGCTACTTGTTGTGGGGACAACGTACGCGCGAGGTAACAAGAGCCCATACGCAGCTATATTCTTGTTATTGTTCGGGTAGACTTAGGTTACAATCATGCTATAGTTGTTCTATATGAGTAGTCTTTCACTTATTAATTCCCCTGCTTTACATTTTATTTGAGACTAGACTTGCTATTGTTGAGACTTCACGGATTCACAATTAGCCATTAGATAATATTCCTCCTCTTACGACATGGCTCCGGTATATATATATATATATATATATATGTTTCATCAAAAGGTTTTCATTAAATAAATTACCACTTTATTGTTCCTAATGTTGTTGGACCACTAGTGAGAGTCGATGTCGACCCCTCGTCACTACTCCTCCAGGGTTAGACTAGATACTTACTGAGTACACGTTGCTTACGTACTCATACTGCACTTGACACACATTTTTGTACAGGTACATATATGTCTAGAGGCCATGTGAGAGCAGAGGCGTGTATATGTCACGGCCCTAAATTTCCCTCTGTAGGATGTCGTGATGTCACCTAGTCTCTAAGACTAGGTAAGCTTATCAATGCGGAGTAATAATAGAAATACAAAATAATAAATTTGCAAACTCACATAATTATAACTCCCAAAACCCGGTAGAAATAAGTCACAAGCTTTAAAGAATTTATCCTCAATGTCTTTATATATCAGAGTCTAAAGAAAATAAGGATGCAACATAACAAGGATAGAAGAGGACTCCGGAGTCTGCGGACACTGATAGATATACCTCGAAGTCTCCGTACACGGGTAGCTCACTGATGTCTGGACTGGTAGGATGTACCTGGATCTGCACAAAAAGATATGCAGAAGTGTAGTATGGGTACACCACAACAGTACCCGGTAAGTGCCAAGCTTAACCTTGGTAGAGTAGTGACGATTTTGGATCACTGTCAAGCAAGTCAACAATAAATACTTAATTGGGTTCTCATTTTGTTACTTTTGAAATCATATTTTCCTTCAATTTAAATAGTAAAGAATGGAAATTTATAGAGTAAATAATAATACTTTTAACAAATCCAATATAGAACAACCCATAATCATCCCAAAATCCGGTGTCACAAGTGCATGAGCTTTAACTAGGAATATAAAATAAAATACAGCAGCTATCCGGAATAAAAATTGGACAGGAAAAATTTAAATACTCTGAAAGAGACTCCGATGGTTGCGGATCGACAAATGGAATGCAGCTCACCTAGGCCCCCTCATGTATACACGCCTCTGCTCTCACATGGCCTCTAGACATATATGTACCTGCACAAAAATGTACAACAAGTGTAGTATAAGTACGTAAGCAACATGTACCCAATAAGTATCTAGCTTAACCCCGGAGGAGTAGTGACGAGGGGTCGACATCGACTCTCACTAGTGGTCCAACAACATCAGGTACAATAAAGAGGTAAGTAAGTATGAGGCAGAGTAAATAAATAAAATAAACAAGTATAAAACACGTGACACAAATCCCCCTCTTTACGAGGAACTCAAGCTCTTTAATAGAAATTCCCTCCTTAACTGGAGCATATATATATATATATATATATATATATATATATATATATATATACACACACAGTGGATCTCATCAAGTAGCTTACCATAATTCAAATCCGGGAATTCATCGATACACTGGCTTTTTGCCAAGTCTTACGCACGATTTCATGGATATATGATATAGGAAATGCCGAGGCGTACGACCCGATCCAACATAATAATAAAAATGTACACTGCCGAGGGTCGTACGACTTGAACCATATGATAAATCAATTAACCTGCCGAGGCAAATGCCCCCGCTCCCATGAGAATGTGGTACATAAATCCTGCCGAGGCGAATGACCCGATCCCATAAAAAGTGAAATACATAATCTTGCCGAGGCGAACGGCCCGATCCCATTAGAATAAGATGCTTTGATGGGTCCTTGACCCCACTCACGAATAAATGTGTGAGTGGTAATTTATTTAATGAAAACCTTTCGAAAAAACATATATATATATATATATATATATATATATATATATATATATATATATATATATATATATATATATATATATACCGGAGCCATGCCGTTATATTATCTAATGGCTAATTGTGAATCCGTGAAGTCTCAACAATAGCAAGTCTAGTCTCAAATAAAATGTAAAGCAGGGAAATTAATAAGCGAGAGACTACTCAAATAGTACAACTATAGCATGATTGTAACCTAAGTCTACCCGAACAATAACATGAATATAGCTACGTACGGGCTCGTGTTACCTCGCGCGTATGTTGTCCCCACAACAAGTAGCACACATCAAACATATCACCTAGGGGTAATTTCCCCCTAACATAGTTAGACAGGAGAGTTACCTCGCTCTGAAATTCCATAACCGACTCCAAAGCCTCTCTAATACCTCAAACCGATGCCCGTCGCTCCAAACTAGTCAATTAAGTTGCAACCCAATCGAAATGTATTCTAATACTCATAATAATCAATTTATAACAATTTTCAACTCCGCTCAAAAAATTAATAAAGAAACCCTCGGGCCCACGTGCTCGGATTTCGAATATTTTTGAATATAAATATTACCCATAACCTTACAAACTCAAATATATAATTTATTTCCAATTCTATGTCCAAATTCGTGATCAAAATCCAAAAATACCAATTTTTAGGTTTTCAATCAAAATCCCACAATTTCTACCAATTTCTATGCTTGAATCCATATAAAACCATGTATTTAACTCAAAATAGGTGGGAATTACTTACCTCATAATAGATGATGAAATCTCCTCTTCAAAAGCTCCAAAAATCGCCCAACCAAAATGAAATATGAAGGAAATTGGGCCAAATCCCGTCTTTAAAATGGCACTGTCCAACACCTCCCGCATCTTCGGTCTAATAGCCACTTATGCGGATCTACACCTGTGGAAATTCCATCGCAAGTGCGGCTCCAGCTCGGTCCAACAGTCCCGCTTCTGCGCTCCGCTTCTGCGGTCCATGCGCTGCACCTGCGCCCATCGCCCGCTCCTACGTAGCCCACTTCGCACTTGCGCCTTCGCAGGTGCACCCAAATGTTTCGTACCTGCGGTTGCTGACCAGCCTCCTCTCCTTCTCACCTGCGGCCCTTTTCACGTAGGTGTGATTGCACAAGATATCAGCTGCCTCAACATTTCATCCAAGTCCAAACTCGACCCTTTAACCATCCGGAATCCACCCGAGGCCCTCGGGACCTCAACCAAATATACCAACACGTCCTAAAACACATCACGAACTTAGTCGAACCTTTAAATCATATCAAACAATGCTAAAAACACGAATCACCCTCCAATTCAAACTTAGTGAACTTTGAAACTTCAACTTCTACAATCGATGCCGAAACCTGTCAAATCACGTCCGATTGACCTCAAATTTTGCACACAAGTCACATTTGACATTACAGACCTACTTCAACTCCAGGAATCGGTATCCGACCCTGATATTAAAAAGTCTACTCCCGGTCAAACTCTCCAAAACCTTCAAATTTCTAACTTTTGCCAAATGACCCCGAAATAACCTACATACCTCCAAATCCACTTTAGGACGCGCTCCCAATACCAGAATCACCATACAGAGCTATTCCTAGGCTCGGAATCCCAAACGGGCATCGATAACATTGAAATACACTTCAACCCAATTTTCATGAAATTTCTCCAAAATTCCAACTTCCATAATAGGCGCCGAAACGCTCCCGGGTCATCCAAAATCCGATCCGGACATACACCCAAGTCCAAATTCATCATACGAACCTTTTCGAACCTTCAAATCCCCATTCCGAGGTCGTTTACTTAAAAATCACACTTCAGTCAATTCCTCTAACTTAAGGCTTCCGAAATTAGAATTTGCTTTCCAAATCAACTCCGAACATCCCGAAATTAAATTCCGACCACACGTACAAGTCATAATACCTGAAGTGAAGCTTCTTAGGGCCTCAAACCGCTGAACGACGTGCTAGAGCTCAAAATGACCAGTCAGGTCTTTGCAGAATGCGTCCAAATCATAGTTAAACATCTTAGAATGACGAGAAACTTTATACACAAGTTATAAATCACGATACGAACCTATCCCAAGGCTCAGAACTCCAAACAGACATCGATAACATCATAATCTACTTCAAACCAAACTTATGAAATTCTAAAACCTTCAAATGCTAATTTTCCACAACAAGCGTTGAATTGCTCCCGGGCGGTCAGATACTCAACCCGAACATACGCCCAAGTCAGAAATCATCATACGAACCTATTGGAACCTTCAAATCCTGATTTCGAGGTCGTTTACTGAATAGTCAAACCTTAGTCAACTCTTCCAACATTAAGCTTCTAAATTGAGAATTTTCTATCTGAATCGACTTTGAACTTACCGATATTCAATTCCGACCACACGTACAAGTCATAAAATATGAAGTGGAGCTACTCACGGCCTCAAACCGTCGAGCGACGCACTAGAGCTCAAAACGACTGGTCTGAACGTTATAACTTTCATAGTGAATAGTTATTATATATGAATGCTATTATAAAAAAGGTTTAATTGTATAAGAGAAGCTTTAACTTTTACACATCGACATTTAAGCAAGTTGTACTAGACTTCTTATGGGTAATTAGTAATGTATAGTTATCTTCTTTTATCACTAATTATTGTTTTTTATTTTGACAGTGCAAAATAATCTATATATTATTAAAAGCCAAAGAAAAAGGCATCACATTAAGTCAAGTGACAACCTAGAAAAAAGTCAAATTGCATAATTAGTTAATGATTATTTATTTAATTAATAATTAATTATTGGTTATTATTTTTGAATTTAAATATCTATAAAATAATTTCTTTATTTCTTTTATTAAAATCATTTTCGTTTTTATTTGTTGAAATAAAAAGTTTATTTATTCATTAAAATGCATACAATATTATTGAGAACAATAGAATAAATTTTAAAATTAAACCAATACCTATCTATATAGAATAGGAGAAGCAAATCAATGTGATGATGCCAAGTGTAACAATAAAAATTTAATAAGTGTCAAATTTTAAGATAAACCTCCAATAAATTTGGAGATTCAAAAATTATTATTAAAAAAATAAAAAATAAAAATGAAAAAAACACACAAAGAAATTAACTACCAAAAATTAACTATTTAAGCATGGGTGAGGGTTGGTTTAGGTTAGTTAATTTCTTTGTTTTCTAAATCATGTTCGTTTTTCCTTTTTGAAATAAAAAGTGTATTTATTCATTAAAATTCAGACAATATTATTGAGAACAATAGAATAAAATTTAAAATTTAAATTTTTTTCAAGAGTAATAAAATATATTTTTTCTATTATATTACAAAAAGAAGTAACAAACAAAAATAATAAATAAAGTAATATGCTAATAAATGTTTTATTAACAATATAATTATACTAAATATTGGATAATATAATAAAGAAAATACTGAACAACAAAGTTAGTCGATGATTATATAAGTCCTTTTAATTTAATAAAAGTTTTATTCAAGAAATTTAAGACAATATCGATCTATATAAAGTACGAGAATAAAAAGTGTATTTATTCATTAAAATTGAGATAATATTATTGCGAACAATAGAATAAAATTTAAAATAATTTTTTTTCAAGAGTAATGAAATATATATCTTCTATTATATTAAAAAAATAAAGTAGGAGACAAATATATTAAACAATGTAATATGGTAATAAAATTTTCTATTAACAATGTAATTATACTTGTAACGACCCGACTTGTCGTTTCTAGAATTTAAGTCTCGTTCGGCGGCATAAGGCCTTGAGCAGCTTCGTATTACGTGTATTGACTTGCGTGCATAGTTGAATTTAGTTATAGGATGATTTAGAGTGATTTGGCACACTTGGTCCCTAAAGCAGAAGATTAAGTCGTAGGATTTTGACGGTAGTCGAAAATGTGTGAAGACGACTCTGAAATGGAGTTCCGTTAGCTCTGTTGGGTGATTTTAGACTTAGGAGCGTGTTCGGACTGCGAATCTGAGGCCTGTAGCTGATTTAGGCTTGAAATGGTGAAAGTCGAATTTTTAGAGATTTGGACCGGAAGTGGACCTTTTGATATCTGGGTCGGAATCCGATTTCGAAAGTTGGATTAGGTCTGTAATGTCAATTATGACTTGTGTGCAAAATTTGAGGTCAATCGGACGTGATTAGATAGGTTTCAGCCCCGATTGTAGAAGTTGATGTTTCAAAGTTCATTACGTTTGAATTGGGGTGCGATTCATGATTTCGATATTGTTTGATGGGATTTGAGGTCTCGAGCAAGTATGTGTTATGTTATGGAACTGGTTGGTATGATTGGACGGGGCCTCGGGTGTGTTTCGGGGTGGTTTAGGATCAATTCGGATTGTTTCGGAACTGCTATATCTTGTATCTGATTTCCTTCTTCGCGAACGCGAAGAGAGTCCCGCGTTCATGAAGAGGAGTTTTGAGGCCGCTGGATTTGACCTTTGCGAACGCGAAAGAGGACTCGTGAACGTGACGGGATGTCTAAAGAACTTACGCGAGCGCGAGGGGCCAATCGCGGACACGTAGAAAGAAGGAGGGGACTGGGCCTGGAATCATTAGCCTTCGCCAACGCGAAGCAGTAGGGCTTAAGGGCAACGCGAACACGAGAGATTGAATGCGAAGAATAAGATTTGAGGCAGCTGGGTTTTGGCCTTCGCAAACGCGAGATAGAGGTCGCGAACGCGAAGAAGGCCTATCTGGGAAGAATTAAAAGTCCCAAAAATGGGGGTTTGAGTTCATAGCACAAAATCAAATTGGGAGCTCGGTAGAAAGCGATTTTTGGAGAGATTCTTGTGTGGGTGTTTGGGGCAAGTGATTCTTATCCAGTTTTGATTAATTTTCATGATTATGCCTTTGAATCCATCACTTAATTATGATTTAAATGGAGGAAAATTACGATTTTTGTAAAATCTTTCAAAAACGAAAATTTAAGACTTAGAGATCGAGTTGTTATTGGAATTCGATAAAATTGGTATGGTTGAACTCGTATCGTAATGGGTGTTCGTATTTCATGAAAATTATGTCGGGTCCGAGGGGAGGGCCCCGCGTTGACCTTTGTTGAGTTTTTGGAATAAATGGTTAAGTCGACGTATTATTATCCGGAACTGTTTTCGTTAAATTTTAATGAAGTTATACAATTATTTTGGATAGATTTGAGCTGTCCGGAGGTCAATTCAAGCAAGAAGGCTATTTTAGAATATCGGCCTAACTTCAAAAAGGTAAGTGTCTTGCTTAACCTCGAGTGGGGGAACTACCCCTTAGGAATCGAGTCCTATATGCCACTTGTGAAATGTGAAAAGCCGCGTACGCGAGGTGGCGAGTACGTACTCGGGCTTATATGTGCAAATTTTATTGGATTGAAGTCTTAGGCATTATTGTGTAGTAAATTGAATAATTGTAGACATTTATTAAATCATCTGTTTGCCATGCCTAAATCCTTGTTATTGAATTTATTTTATATGACAATTTAATGTGATTGTTACTTGAAATATTTATGTAATTTCGTGAGTATTGTTGATTTAATATTTCTTGGAAATTTAATTTTAATATAAATTTTTTCTATGCAAATAATTAATTAAGCAAGTTTAAAAAGAAGTGTTAATATAATTATCTTAATTTAAATTAATGAAGGTTTTTCTTTATGCTGAGTAATTTCTATCTCCGTTGATTATTTTTGGGGTGTTATACACATTGTGTGGAGCCTTCGACTATTTATTGTGAAATTAATTGATTTGGTTGTATCTTTAAAATTTTGGTTGTGGCCATTGGACAAATTGTGATATTAATTGATTTTGTTATGTTGCCGTGATAATTTTTCGTATAATTTGTTGTCTTGTGTGAGTTATTATTTTGAAGAGATAAAGGTGAAATTTCACCGTTGATATTATGTGGGTATAAGGGTGGCATTTCACTATTGTTGTGTTTGTTGGAATATTGTCTGGGCGGAGCGATAATGGAGGCTATAGGAACGATAAGGGTGGCTATAAGAGCGATAAGAGTGGATATTGATATTGTCATGGCGGAGGGATAAGGGTGGTTATAAGAGAGATAAGAGTGGCTAAAGGAGAGATAATGATAGCTATTGTCAGGGACGATATGTGATGGCGTGGAGTCATGGTGTTGGTGATTTTCATGTGATGTTGTGATTTTCTTGTGTTTATTTTTATACCTTGTGCAATTTATTTTCTTGTTGTTAAATTGATAACAATTTGATTTATGTTGAAATTGAAAGCATGTGGCTATTTTCAGGCGGATTATAAAATAAAATGTGGGCACAAGGTGCCATGAGTAAATAACGAGGATCACGAGGACGATATGTGATGGCGAGGATATTGGCACGTGAATTGTTCACGAAAATTCGAACAATATCGATCTATATAGAATAGGAGAAATAAATCAATGTGATGATGCCAAGTGTAACAAATTTTTTTTAATAAGTGTCAAATTTTAGGACAAACCTCCAACAAATTTGGTTTTGTATTTTTGTTTATTATATTATCTAATGTTTAGTATTGTCACGATCCAAAATCTCGCCACAGGCGTCGTCATGGCATCTAGTCTCTAAAATTAGGTAAACCGATTTTAATTATATTTTGAAGCCATTTTTTTTTTAATTAAATAAGTAATCAAAACTAGAAGCGGAACAAATATGAATATACAACCTCCCAAGACTGGTAGTACTGAGTCACGAACTCTAACTGAATACATGGAATGATCACGAGGACTGAATATACAATATTGTTTGATTAAAAATTAACAGTACAATGAAATGAAAAGATTCAAAGGGACTGCGACGACCAAGCAACTCTATCTTGAATCCTTAAGATCTCGTTTTAACTCTGCTCAAGTCTAATATCTCTAATACCTGACTCTGCACAAAAATGTGCAGAAGTATAGTATGAGTACACCACAGTCGGTACAGTCACGAAACTCACTAGAGATTAAAAAATTCTTGTTTAAAAAAAAAAGAAAAAAGAAAACGATAAAATAAATTAAAAAACACACACAAAGAAATTAACTACCTAAATTAACTACTCAAACATGGGTGAGGGTTGGTTTAGGTTAGTTAATTGTTTTGTTTTTTTAAAAAAAAAATCATTTTCGTTTTTCCTTTTTAAAATAAAAAGTGTATTCATTCATTTAAATTTAGACAATATTATTGAGAATAATAGAAAAAAATATTAAATAAAAAAATAGTTCAAGAGTAATAAAATATATATCTCCTATAATATTATAAAAAGAAAGTAGCAGAAAAAAATATTAAACAAAATAATATGCTAATAAAAGTTTTTATTAACAATGTAATTATACTAAATATTGGATAATATAATAAAGAAATTTAATTAATATTTTTTTAATATTGACCGCACATCATGCTGTTTTATATAAAAGGGCATGCATTCCGCTCATGCAGGGTCTGGGAAAGGGCCGCACGTGATGTAGACAGGTCACCCTAATGCATATATTAGTGATTGTTTTTACGGCTTGAACCGTCGTGACCTATATGTCAGATAGAGACAAATTTATCTTTGCACTGTTAGTTTAAAAAAATGTAACTCAAAAATTACTACCCTGCATCCATAGCGGGTGCTAGGCTTTTTGTATACTCTCTCTCCAACTGATCAAACTCTAATCTATTTAAAAAGTGCTAAAAGAGAAATTAAAGTGGAAGTATATTTTGATGTGTGCACTGAACGTATTAGTCTGCAAATTTTTGAGTTCCAAAGACCTATATAGGTAGCAATATACTATATTAGCCGATTGCTTTGGGACTTGAGGTGAGTTCTACCCAACTGGACAATATATAGGTATACTGACTTGGTGTGACTCTACATGCTCATTTATCAGTGTTTGTATCCTTGGAAGGAGTATCACTTTTTCTTGATTTCATATTAGGCGTTTCATATTTGTATTGAAACCCGAACTAAATTAAATTCACACCGCATAAAATCCATTAAGAGGAAAACGCTTCTTATAAGATTTTCTCTATTCGCATGCCTCAAATCCTCTTATCCATTCCACCACAGATCGTGATGGTGGGAGGATTAATACTTTTTCTTGATTTCCTGTTCGATGTTTGATATTTTTATTGGAGCCCGAACTAATTCAAATTCACACCGCATAAAATTTATTAAAGAGGGAATCTGGAAACTCTTCTTATAAGGTTTTCTCTATGTGCATGCCTCAAACCCTCCTATCTATCCCACCACATATCGTGATGGTGGGAAGATTAACACTTTTTCTTGATTTCCTGTTCGATGTTTGATATTTGTATTGAAACCCGAACTAATTCAGATTCGCGCCGCATAAGATCCATTAAAGAAGGAAACACTTCCTATAAGATTTTCTCTATGCGCATGCCTCAAACCCTCCTATCCATCCCACCACATATCGTGACGGTGGGAAGATTAGCACTTTTTTTTGATTTCCTGTTCGATGTTTGATATTTGTATTAGAGCCTGAACTAATTCAGATTCGCGCCACATAAGATCCATTAAGAGGGAAACGCTTCTTATAAGATTTTCTTTATGCGCATGCCTCAAACCCTCATATCCATCTCATCACAAATCGTGATGGTGGGAAGATTTCATGTTCAATGTTTGATATTTGTATTGGAGCCCGAACTAATTTAGATTCGCGCCGCATAAGATCCATTAAGAGGGAAACACTTCTTATAAGATTTTATGCGCATGCCTCAAACCCTCCTATCCATCCCACCATAGATCGTGATGGTGGGAGGATAAGCATTTTTTCTTGATTTTCTGTTCGATGTTTGATATTTATACTGGAGCCCGAACTAATTCAAATTCGCGCCGCATAAGATCAATTAAGAGAGATGCCTCAAACCCTCGTATCCATCTCACCACAGATCGTGATGGTGGGAGGATTAATACTTTTTCTTGTTTTCATGTTCGATGTTTGATATTTGTATTGGAGCCCGAACTAATTCATATTTGCATTGCGTAGAATCCATTAAAGAGGGAAACACTTCTTATAAGATTTCACTGTGCGCATGCCTCAAACCTTCCTATCCATCCCACCACAGATCGATCGTGATTGTGGGAAGATTAGCACTTTTTCTTGATTTCTTGTTCGATGTTTGATATTTGTATTGGAGTTCGAACTAATTCAGATTCGCCCAGCATAAGATCCATTAATGAGGAAAACGCTACCTATATGATTTGAATTTTTCCAGTGGCCTAAACCCTTCTATCCATCCCAACACAAGCTTTGATGGTGAGAGGATTATCACGTCGATTAGTTTGTTTTAGATCAATAGTTGAAGATTAAATTAATTTAGCTTCTATCTAAAACGGAATTTATTTCCTGAAACTATATAGTACATTCGGGGAGAAGACTTGAGCCAAACTTTTTCTTTTGTTTTCTCTCTATTGAATGGATCGATTCAGAAAGTATCCTGTTGAAATGTAAAATTTGAACAATAAACTTTTAGGTGGCAAACTGTCAAGATTAAGAGATACAGGGGTAGTGTGAATCTTTTGTATGATTATAACCTCAAGAACATCACATAAGAGTGCATAAATACACTCCGCCGTATTTATACCAAATTACATTAATTTACAATAGTTAAGTGATAAAATTATGATAAGAATATGTACTAATTAACTACGGTTAAACGGTAAAAATATACATATAAATTCTCATGTTATGTGTTCATTAGATTGATTTAAACACTGTGTGTGCGTAAGTTTTGATTTAAACGAGTAACTTTTTTTTTATGGTTAGTAATCCTTACTTACAATTCAATAACTCATATTTCCCTAAACGAAAAATGTCAAGTCCCAATCTTTCCATTCTTGGAAAGAAATATAGGACCCAACACTGAGAGGAAATTATATCAGAATAATCATTTCATTTCATTTCATTTCCCCGTCTGTAAAAAAAGAGTACAAATTGAACCCTACAAACATTATGAGTATTATTTTAGTACTATGCACCTTTATAAGATACCACAATGACCTGTGGGCTTTCAATGGCATTGTCTAATAATTCTATTTGTCGGCTGACTGAGACAATGTTCAAAAAGCAAAATGAGTAAATATAATTTAATGTTTCTGTTTTGCCTTGAGCTACCACAAGGTGGAAAAAAGGGGAATTTAATTGCATGAACTTCTTTATTTTTAAACATGAAGTAGTAATTTTTCACAACAACAACAATAACAAATTCAGTGTAATTTCATAAGTGCGGTTAGGGAAGAGTAGTGTGTACACATATCTTAACCTTACTTTGCAAAAATAGAGATGATGTTTCCGATAGATACTCGACACAACGAAATCATTAAAAAAATATGGTAGTGAAGAGGCCATAGAAAAGGAACAGTAACAACAAGATAATAAGAAAACTGAAGCAAAAAAAAAAGTAATAAAATTTAAGAATAAAAAAATACGATAATAATACTAGTAATACTAATATGACAAAAGATGTTCGACTACCTACTAACCTACTAATCTACTATACAAAGTAGTACGTAAGTTTTATATTGAAGCAAAAAAAACAAAAGAAGACATATAGTAATAAAAAAAAAGAAAATATGATAATAATACTAATACTATATATATATATATATATATATATATATATATGACAAGTGAGAAGTACTAACAATTAATACTGTTAAATGCAAAGTTTTGAAGTAGTTGCTTACAAAATGTTAAACTAAGTTCTGAAACTTACTATACTCATTTTTTGTGTTACTAATTTTTCGTAACGGTTTCAGATCATAAAAATATTGTCTTACAGAAATATAAGATAAGATTATGTATAATAGATCCAATATGGTCTGTCCCTCTCTCGAACTTTGCGCAAAATAGATTTTTAGTGCACCCGAATGTGCTCTTTTTTATTTTTATGTACTTAACTTATTAGTAGTATATTTTTCGACCAATATACTCTGTAACTTGAATTTAAGTTATATACGTTGATAACAGGTAAATTTTATAATCAAACTAATGCTTGTTGCCTCTTCTTGCTTTCCTAGGATGGTAGTTATCATGAGCTATAATTTCTGTCATACTTTTCTCAAAGTTGATCTTACTATCTCCACTTTTGGGACCACGTAATATTTGTATATAGGGATTACTTCAGTTGTGAAAATCTTAACTAGGTTTGCCATTAAATTACATCCTGTAGTTCTGTGTTTCTCTCGGTTACTAGTTCTTTGCCATATAGGTAAATATAGAATTTTAAACAAAAATACAAAGTCACTGGTTTTTATTTTTTTTGTGAAAAATATTTGATCCTAGGTTGTATTTACTGAAGATGGATTTGTTTACTTTTCTATAACAATACTTTATTATAACAGTCAAGTTTTCTTTGAAATCGATTTTTCATGTTATGTTATAATAATATTCTCTATAATAACATTTTTCTATAGCAGTCAAAAAATATCAGAACAAACGAGCCTGTTGTAGAGAAGTTTGAATGTATTCAACTTAGATACAAAAGTTTTAAATAAATAAATTCTTGAAAGAAAAAAAGATTTTCCTCAAATAGAAGTTCCTAACTAAAAAGATGATAATGTGGGGAATGGACAATGTTTAGTATTGTTGTTAAAAGTTAAAATTCCAAACTAGCATGGAACATCAAGTGACAAGTCCACTTTATGAGAATTTCAAAGCTAGCTAGTTCTTACATTCCTGAGACCTATTTTGTTTTGGGTACGGGTTTAACTTTTATACAATCGACAATATAAAATATTTTTACATTATTAGACTATCTTAAAATATAAGTATATGTAACAATCTATAATAAATAAAATTAGTTATCCGAAAAATAAGAGAAACAATCTATTATAATAAGAGAAGGGGAGACTTGAAACAATAGTAAAGTTGTCTCTATATGACCTATCGGTCACGGGTTCAAACTTCAAAACGGTGAAAGTAACCACTAATACTTGCATTAGGATAGGTTGTCTACATCACGTCTCTTGTGTTGCGACCCGTCCCCTGACCCCGCATTAGTACACTGAGCTGTCCTTTAATCTACTATAACAAGCGCAAATCTGAATTATTTGGATAAGTGAGTTTCGGATATCAATTGGTTATGAAAAATATTAATCACATAAAACTTTCAAAATATCTTGGTGAATGAATACCTTAACTTTACATGTGATACTTAAACCTAGAATTACCCAGACGCTGTAGAATCCAGAGGGTCTGTAGAAACTTTCTTGTACTACTAACAGAACAGAATTGATGACAACTAAAAACAATCATTTTCAAAAAAATAATTAAATAAAATAAAAGAGACAAACAGCCAAGAAAAGAACTGCAAAAAATGTGGTGCTGTGAGCTGTGACAGGTCAATGCATATGATTCATTAATGCAGTTACTGTAGTTTCTGTTGTCTTGTTTTTCTATAGTTTCTCTAGTCTCTTCACCAGATTTCACTGTTCCTTTTGAAAATCAAAACTAAAAGTACGATAAAATATTTATTACTTCACGTACCTTGTTATAAAGGTTAAATAAGAGGAGAGGAATGAAGGTAAACTGTTTGATATAGTTGGAAAAGTTTCACTTTTAATGATACAAGGGACGAAAGCTACCTTGCATGTGAGAGGTTCAATTAAATATATAAATTATTGAAACTCCTTAATATAACTAAAGATTCTAATAAGCAATAAATGTGGTTCAAAAATATGTTAATTTGTAGATTCTAAATCCAAATATAACAGCCCGCGAGGGTTGACTGAGTTGGTGGGTGAGTGATTTCCCACGTGAAAGATTTTGGATCGATTTCCCATACCAACAACCTCCTCAGTCAGAGTTCACGGGGTTTGTCTAGTCGATTTATATCTCCTGTGTGATTTGCAAGCTATTAGACTGTAAGCATGTTACCTAGTGCACACTCGAAGGGTAGCGACTATAGATTTTCCTGAGAATTTTCCAAAAAAAAAAAAGCAAAAACAAATATGACATTCTTAATTACATTTTCTATATCCCATAGTTAGAATATGGGACTCGACGTAAAAATTATCAAAGGCTTTAATGAATCTATTTGACGTGAACTTAAATTAATTGGACCAGTAGACTTTGATTAATATCAAATGGTTAAATACGAAAGGGAAAAAAATAAAAACAGTTGTGTTGGGTTGAAGGGAGATTTTACATAGTTCTGGAAATATTCTAGCTATTTTACTAATAAAGGTTGCAGTAGATACTCGTTCATCCTTAACTAGAAGTCTTAAGTTCAAGTCATGAGTATGAGTTTGTCCTTATTAAGAAATGTTGTACTTTCAGGGGTCGTTTGGTTGGAAAGAATTTATTCCGGAATTAGTTATTTCACCTTTTCATGGGTTTAAAAAAATACTACAATCTCGGGATTAATTATACCGTAATTTTCTCCCAATCAAACATGGGATAAATACTTCTTAAATTTAATCACGAAATTAATTATTCTTTATGCCTCGTACCAAACGAGCCCTCAAGGGTTGTTTGGTTTGAAAACAAGTTATGTTGTGATTAGTTATACTGGTATTATTTCTTATTTACTATTTTGTATGTTGTATTAATCTTGAGATTGTCAATTATATTGATTTATCCTGGGATTACTATTCCACTATTTGTCACGTATAAGTTATCCCGATATTTTTTTTTAATCCTGAGGTAACTTATCCCAGAATTAGCAAACAAGGGATAAGACAATACTAAATTTTTATCCTAGTATTATATTTGCTTATCTATCATACCAAACGACCCCTCAAAGTATGAGACTTTTCAACGCAAGACAAATTTAGCCGAACCCCAATACAAATATCTAACAACGAGTGAACACCCAAATAAAACTTCTGGCAATTTGATAACTCCAAACAAGAGTACAGTTGAATGTTCATATGCCTCTGAAGTTTCCTGATAATCCCTTGTTTGGACATGACGTTTCATGAAAACTCCCTTTGACCCATCTGGGGTCTGAACTCTCTCTCTCTTTTGTCCTTATGATAAATAAATAGAGGGAAAGGGATAAAGATAAAGATATGCTATACATCAAACAGTACTCAAAGTCACATCTTTCAACAACTCTACTGCCACCCCCTCCCTAATCTCAAGGTTGTGGTTTCCTTTGGTCACAAAGCTCACCAGTGTTTTGATGTTGAATTTTTCCAAACACTAGGTATATAAATAAGTTATGTTTGGACTTTCGAAAATATCGAAAGGTGCGTGTTGGATCCTCCAAATGTAGTGTATTTTTGAAAGATTCGATACAGATGCGCGACAGCTGTTTTGGAGAGTCCGTCCAACATAGTAAGCACTTTAAAGTCACGTGAATTTAGATCAAATCGAACAATATCATTAGCGAATTAAACTTTATAGAGTTATTAGACTTTAGAGTTAGTATCAAATCCACTGCATGTGCAACGTTGAATGAAGGTATATAGGATAAACCATAGTGAAAACATATAGTGTTTATGTAAATATATATTCTAGGCAAATTCTACGTCGGCAAAAGAATACATAAGATGTATAGGGTATACAACAAGTAGCTAGTCGCTTGGACCTAACATGCGCAACACATTGTCAACAATGAGTCCAAGGGACAAAACTGCGAGGTCAATTAGGCTAAACCAGACAATACCTAGGTAAAACATGATCGTATGCTAAATATATGAGGAAGCACGTCTTAGAGCTTAATGACAAATTATAAAAGCAATGCAAGATTAACGAATCGGACTATTATAAGTTTATAATATAGTATATGACTATGTAAAATTCCCAAAATATTGTTCCATCAATCCTAAATCAATAATTACATTTCATCTTTTAATTTGGGCTTAATTAATATTGTTAATATTAGGTAAAATGCTGCTCCCTTATTCCTAATACATCTACCTAGCACTTTTAACAATTGGCTTTTGAACTGAACCAAAACTTAATTTAAAGACAACCCTTTCGGGGTTCTTTAGGGACCAATTCGCTCTATGTAGATTGACTGAACGCAGAAAATTCACTAGCAGGCGATCGTATTATATTTTATCAGATATATTTATCTTTTAAAAATGCTACTCATATTTATGGTTTGAATAGGCAGGCTGAAAAGTACTGCTCACATCATATCCTCAGATGCTGAAAAGGTTTTAACAGGCTGGAACTTTATATCCCTCATTCACAAATGTCCTTCCTTAGAAGAAATCAATTTTATTTAGGGATAAAACGCTTCCAAACTTCATACCTAGAACTAGAATTCAAAACGTTAATTTAGATAAAAATTAATAAGTATTTATCACTCCATCACAATTTTTATTGGGCAAGAAAAATATTGTAAAACGAGGAAAATTCCAAGCCCTTACACTACCTTCTATTTCTCATAGTAAGCTCTCATTTCTAGCCATACAATGACACTAATTTTCACTATGGTTAACAAATTTATCATTGCAAAGCTACTTTCTTGGAATCTTTGAGATTACGAAGAGAACATATTCGAGAGTCTTAGAGGGTTTCTCTTGCAATTTTATCTTATTATCAGATGAAAAGGGTAAGCATAACTCTTATCTATAATTAGAATGCACGTTGAATTCCCTCTTTAGGTCAAACGAAGATGTGGTCAATTAATAAATTCACTCATTCACCTACCCTGTATGGTCAAACGTAGGAACATCAACATAAATAAATACAAGAAAATTTAAAAACATATGCAGACATATATATAGAGAGAGAGCGCGCAAGCCTACTGTTGATTGCAACAATATTTCCCTTTAAGGTAGATTAAAGCTGCAAAACTAAGTGAAAATCAAGGCTAGAAGTGCAATAGAAACAAAGAGAAAGAAAATAGTTCTCAAAATGAACCCCCCCCCCCCCCCCAACCCTAATTTTCCAAACCCCCTCAATCAATTTCGATGATTGAACTTTACTTTTATATCCAGAGTGAAACTAGACTTAAACTTCTTTGGATCTTGCTTAGGGCCGGCTTTCACTCCACTTTCATTTCAGGAAAAAAGAAAAAGGACAGCCGGATGTACAAAGCAACGTTTTGTCAGTTTGAAGGATCATGATCATTATCTTGTTCAATTTCTGAAGCAGGTTCATCTTCTTCTTCCAAAGAATCAATACCATACGCTGCATGTCCATTTCCAAATGCTTTAATATGATCTTTAAGTGACCTTTTATGCTTAAAATCTGATCCACAAGTGCAATACCAAAGCTTCCCACAATTCTTTTCATGAGTTCTCCAATCACCCCTTACTGCAAATGCTTTGCCACATTTCCTACACATAAATGGCTTAATTCCATGCTTTCTTTTGTAATGTGTTTGAAGTGTTCTAAAATCTTTTAGTGGCTTAGCTCTTGGATGATCAATATTGTTCCTACAACCTGGTGCACAACAAAAGCAAGGAAGTCTAAGCATTGCTGTTGGTTGTGTTCCTCTTAAAGATTCTGGTCCTTTCCTATATTGAGATCCATGTCCCCACATATGCATCTGTTGGAAAATATAGGAAAAAGAACAAGAAAGGTAAAGAGAAGAATTAAAGCTAGTAAGAAACCATACCATAAAGAAGTAGAGTAGAGATCTTGTATCAGATTTAAGTTATATATACTGTTAGTATGATAAACTTTAAAAATCGCCAGTTAATTTAATCTGTTGTAGTATATTTACTTACCATTTATTTTAAGTTATCAATCAATATATACTTTATTACTTCGTTGATTGTGTAAATATTTTTTATACCATCGTTTCATAAAACTTAAACTTGTATGATATAAGGCTGCTACACCACAAGTACTCCATAATTACTTTCCTTTTCATGTTACAAAAAGAATGACGATTTTTCTCACTTAGACAATTGCATTATTAAGGTATTATTAGGTCAATATTAAAGGAAGAAGTGCAAGAAGCTGCAGAGAGTGAGATGATTTCAAATTTATTTTTTTTCCATTAGGTATTAGATCATGTCTTTTGATATATACACTACTCATTACTATATCTTTTAAGCCTTTAGAAGCAATACAAAACATGGGAATGTGTTTAACTACCAAGGTAGAAATTAAAGTAGAATAAGCTTTGAGTTTTGATATGCAATTTTGTGAAAAATCATTATTTTTTTATTATATATGGTGGATTTTATTTTTTGGATTTGGATGATATGACATGAGATGATACTAAGATTAAAGACATGACTTTCTTTAAAGAATGCATAGTAGAGAGATCCTTTTGACAATGTTAACTTAGACAAAAAAAGATAACTTTTGTTGGAAACCGCACACAATTATTGGTGGATAAAGATGATTTGCATGTAGTCATTTTAAAATATGGGAAAAGAAAGAAAAAGTAGATGTTTTGCTAGGGAAAAAAATCCAAGAACAGTTTTTGCAAATTGCATATACAACTTGATTCACAAAGGGAGCAATATACTATGTATGTGTTTACATGCATGTTTCTTTGTAGGCAAGAATATTGAAGTTTAAAAATAGTAATATTTGATTATTGAAGTAGCTTTTCAACATGAATTTCACATAGGCAAGAATTAAAGTTACTGAAAATTTTGTTAACAAAAATTATAATTTCACTTGAAATATTGAGTATTTGCTTGTGGGGTCTAGGTTTATGTGAAGAGGAGGATGTTTCTCTTGTGTTACTGTCTTTAAGATTGAGTGTTCAGATTGAGAAAACACTTTTTATCTTTTCTCTGTCCCTTTGATTAAGATTATATGCAAAACTAGGAATTGGTCAGTACATAGCTGCTGCCTATGTGTAATATACAAACTTCAAGGACAAAAAGCATTTTAGATGTGTTGTTCAATCAAATAAAGAGAGCTACTGACCAAGTTCTCAGTTGGACCAGGTTGATTTATCAGATCCCCATAAATCACAAACAACTCATGCAAAAAAAAGACATAAAAGTAGGGAAATAAAAAAAAGTAATACCAAATATATATAATTTTTTTGTTTTTAAAGAAAAGAAAACCCATACAAGGCCCATATACTGTAACTTTTATCCAATCAATTTATCCAGCAGAGATTTAAAAGTAAGTGGTTGAAAATCATGCTAGAAAAGAAGTGTGCTAGCAAAGAGAGATGGGTTTTCTCTCTTTTTTGTAAAACCAAGAAAAAAAAGAAGGGAAAAGGTAAAGAAAGAAATGATGGAAACACAAAAGGCAAGTTTTAGCCTTTAGCCTGTAGGCTTTTAGGATAAATCATGGTTTATAATTTTGGTTTAAAAACAATTAAAACATTCATACCTGCATGTTATTGTATCTATTGAAAGTCTTGAAACAAAGAGGACATGAAAATTGTGTAGGACCAATCAAAATCTGAGCTGGTGTTGGGATCCAATATTGACCCTTGTGAAGTGTGCCTGTTGTAGAATATCCATTGGCCAAAGTAACATCTTGATCTTCTTTGTTGGTTTCTTCTATTGTGTTTGTAGTTGAAATCCTTGAGATAAGTTCAGGGCTTGGATTAGGAAGCCCTAATTGTAAGGCTACACTAACACTTTCATCATCTTCTTGATCTTCATCACCAAAATTAGAAATAAAGCTCTCTTCTTTGTTTTCCTTACTATTATTAGTATTATCAACTTCCATAGTAGTGCTATTAGATGAATAATCTTGATATTGAATTTGCCTTATTGTTGGACTCAAACTAAGGAGAGGAAGAGGTTCTTTCAAAGGAGGAGAAGGTGGTGAAGTTTGAAAATATTCATTATATCGGAAATTTGTAGAAGGCAAGACATAGTTATAAGATGTAGAGGAAGATGAAGAGGAGGAGAAATGGTAAAGAGGGTTGAGATTGTTAAACCAACCATGGAAATAATTGGTGTAGGGATCACTCATGTTTTGAATAGTAGAAGAGGAGACAAACACTAAGAGAAAGAAGTGTTGGGGGAAAAACAAAGCTTAGCTAGCTAGAGAGGGACACAACACAAAGACAAATATAACAGATGATTGAGCCAAAAAGTTTATAAAGGCAAAAAGACTGAACAAGAACACCAAAATTAAAAGTAGTGAAAGGGAAGAACACTAAGAAACATTGCACAGAGATCATGCAAGCTAAGGCAAGAGAGAGAGAGAGAGAGATGTTTTAGGGTGTGAAGGGCAAGAGAGTGGTGCGGATTGAGGTAGTTAAATAAAGTAAACCCTAGTGAATAAAAAAAAAAGGAGAGACATCACTTGTGAAAGGTGACTAAACAATAGAGAAAAATATGCCCAAAAAAAACAAAAAACAAAGGAGAATGGGAGAAGAGAGAGAGAGAAATCTAGGGACTTGAAACAAGCAAAACTTTAAGAAGAAAAACATGAAAAAATAAATTTACATTTTTTACATGTAAAAATAATGTAAATAATTTTTACACTATGAGATCACAAAGAAAATAATTATAGATGATTAAATATAAAAATTGAGAGTAGTAACTTACTCTCTCCGTTTATTTTACTTGTCCACTTTGGACTTTCCACGCCCCTTAAAAAATAATAATTGTAGTATATATTTTACCATATAACCCCTAATAATGATAGCATTTCAAAAAGTGTTAGGAAAATAATTTTGGAATGAGTAATTAATGATAAGGGTAAAACAAGAAAAAAAAATTGTCTTTATGTTGATTTGTTAAAATGGATAGTCAAAGTGAACGGAGAACAGAAAATATGACAAATTACCTGTTATAATAGGTTAAAATATATTGAAAATGTACAAATTATTTATGACAAGCTTTGAAAAAAGTTTGAAACTGCTGAAAACTATTTGTATCAAGTCAATAAACAAAGTAAATGAAGCAAAGACAAGACCATGAAATTAGGGTTGGCTGCTGTCTGCTGTGAATGTAGAAATTAAGAGAGAGAAATGTAACATAGGAATATAACATGCATACAAAAATGGCCACTGTAATTAGGAAGCTAAGCTAATTTAAGGTGAATTATATATGTAGTGTTGGGAATCAAAGAGTTTGAATACAAACCGGCAAATGCTTTGATTGAAGAGCTCTGGTCTGGTAAGAAATTAACACAGTAGAAATATATGAGAGATAAAAGAGAATGAATGAATGGATGTTGGTCATTTTAGAGAGGTAAGGGGTTGTTTGGTAAGCGGACTAAGTTATCCCTGAATTATTTTATTATATCTAAGAGGTGGGATAAAATAATTTCAAGTTTGATGGGATAAGGTGATATATTCAGCATTAAGTTTGGAATTAAATTTATATCATATTTGATTGATGGTATAAATTTATCAACATAGTATAAATTTAATTCCTTACCTTTTCCCACGTTATTCCGCATGCCAAACGAACCCTAAGGGTGTCTGATTTAAGTGTCGACCCTACAACCTTTGGATCAACCTCTTACACTTCACTCTGTTTAAATTCATTCACTTCTCAGTTGCCTTTGCACTACTGTTCACACTTTATTACTAATATGTTTCATTTATCTATGATAAAGTTATTTTTGTGTGATTTATAGGTCATCGGTTCGAACAGTAAAATCAAATATTAATATTTGTGTCAGAACAGAATGCCGTAAATTATACCCCTTAAGGTGTGTCCTTAATTTTGAACCATTTATGTGATTTATAGATGACTAGTTCGAGCTTGAAATTATTATTGATATTTGTATTAGGATAGACTGCCTAAATCATACATCTGTATAAATACGGAATATCTCGTACTCCATATTGTATTTTATCTACACTACTATGCCAAAAAAACATCTATTAGTATAATTTAACTGATTATAATATATATATATATATATATATATATATATATATATATATATATATAATTTTATTATTTAAATTTAGTATATAATGGCAATGTAAAAAGGGTATTATTGATGTATTCTAAATGTCGTAGCAGATCACCGATCTTATTTTTAGTTTATTAGTCTCGCTCATTGTGTATGATACCGGTAATTATCTTCTAGGCTATTGTTAGAAGTTAAACTCTATTTTTTTCAAGTCATCGTTAAAGCTTGTTATAAAAAGGAGTACGTACATATTATAACAGATCAATTTAGCTTGATGGTGTTAAAACTGTATTTTGGCGATGCACATGACGTCAACCCTTTAGTAGTACTAATAAATATGTAAATGTATTACACAATACTTACTAAATAAATATTCTTGAGATGTAATAAAGATATGCCATTACAACACTAATTAAATCAAAGAAATTGATGAAGAAAGCTATGGTTACTCGACCTAAAAAGAAGATTACTTCCACTATTATTATACACTAAGCCAAAAAAGTGACATTAAGGTTGTTATTGAATAGTAAATAATCTATTATTTTTAATTAGAAATTTCATATTTGACCCTAAATATGATGTCGCGTTTAGTAGAAAACTATTTATCCTCAAAGTAAAATTTCTCGGTACAAAATATATAATCGAATTTCAAAATAAATGCCGAACAAAAAATAAAAAAACAAAGGGCAGCGAAGTGTAACTGTTTATAATATTATTGAGACCTTTCTTTTTCCTTTTTACTGTATTCTTTATTACATGGATCCAACTTACTGTTCACTTTTAACCTTTCTGCCTTTTCCATTCTCCTCCTGTTTGGGTGCACGTGTTAAACCATACGTGTGTTTGCCTGGCTCGTCTTTGCTACTACTATTGTCAACTCAACTAAGCAATCATTACTTATAGTTGTACTAATACTAAGATGGCATTACTTTTAAATTTGAGAAAAAAATTAAAATTTAAGTTTAAAAACTCAAAATCATCTCATGTGTTGCAAGATTTTACTGTTGGAAGTTATTTTCCGAATTAAAGCTTCATTAGTTCCCCAGAAATAATCATCTATCATTTGAATGAAAATAATTTTACAAAAATCTCGATTATATTTGGATGACATCCTCAAGTGTGAAAAGATCATCTAATTAAAATAATATTTATAATATACTAAAAGGGCAACCCGGTGTACTAAGCTCCCGCTATGCGCGGGTCCGGAGAAGGACCGGACCACAAGGGTCTATCGTACGCAGTCTTACCTTGTATTTCTGCAAGAGGATGTTTCCACGGCTCGAACTCGTGGCCTCCTGATCACATGGCAACAACTTTACTTGTTACGTCAAGGCTTCCCTTCAATATTTATAATATACTACATAATCAAATTTTCTATCTCGGAGAATAAATGGTTCATTATATTTTTTTATAATTTGAAACAAAAAAATGACCCTGCAAATATCTTTTGTGTTTTATTTTCTGATCCCTTATATTGTAAACCTAAAATTACAAAAGAATTATAATTTGCCATATCAATGCATAATCGGGTCAATAGTAAAGAGTTATGTTGAACCATTTCCGTCCGAAATAATAAACTTACACCAATCGACCATTATTATATTATTTGATTCATATTTGATCCGATGGATTTGGCTACTAAACGAACAGCTAGAGACCCAAAGTTTAGGTAAATATTTATGAAACAATTAATGGTGATATTTTCCATCTCATCATCAAATATTGAATCCTATGATATGCCTGAACCCTAACAGAAATTGTCATATAATTTTCATTCATAGAGATTGTTATATATATATATATATATATATATATATATATATACAACTTGAGAAATTGTTTTAGGACCACAACATAACTAAAAAATCCACAAAGTAAAAAAGGGAGAGATAGAGATGTACACACGTGCATTGTTCTTTAGGAATATTTGATAAAACTACTGGCAATTGAGAGAAAAAGAAGAAACAACAGGTTATGGAGTTTGGCAAAGGCAACAGTACATTGAACAATAAATACTTGGAAATATTTGGCTGCTCTCACTGACCACCATAGATAAATAGATAGATGGCTTTTACTATATTGCAACTTTTTTATAGTACTTGTTTCTAGTTTATTGAATGTCCCTCTTGTTTGTTCTTTACCTAGATAATATCCCTCCTTTCAAAAACCCTTAGATATATATGTAGACTGCACTTTTTTGTTTGTAAGTTTTCAACACCAATAACAATCTACTGTAATCTTATAAGTGGGATCTGAAACAGATACTAGTATATACACAAACCTTACTTTTCACCTCGTAAAAGTCAAAAAACTGTTTCCGGTATTCAAACATCAATGATATCAGACTAATCTAGATTTGGATATAATCTTCTAAGGGGGTACATTGCAAATATTTGCACCTTATGGCTAGTAGTGTAGGTAGGATGTTTTCCAAGGGATTACATATCTATTATATATGTATATATATATACGGAGAGAGACTTTGTAGATAAAGTGTGATTTTTCGGCAAAGAGATTTAGGACCCGTTTGGCCATGAGTTTTGTCAAAATAAATTTGGAATTTATTTGGCAAATACATATTTGGTCATAGATTTTGCCCACATTTTGGCAAGATCCCAAATCCCAAATTTCAAATCTCAAAATCACCTCAATTGCTGATTTTGGGCCAAAACATGATCATTATATTTTTTTAAAATTTTTAAATATTACCCCAAACTTTTATAGTTTGTAAAAGAGCCCACATTTAAATAATTACCTCAATTTCTGCTCTTGTTCCTGCTTCTTTCTTTGTATCTGCTCTCGAAAGAAATTGAGATTGATATCTACTCTGAGGAAGCTGTGACTACCCACTTGCAATTTGTCTTGCAAAAACATGGTTTAGCTCACGAAAAATTTTCACCAGCAGTGCCTTTCTTGCTTAACCCAGCTTTCGCAAGATATTCGTTCATATGACCGAAAAAAATCAAGTCGAATGGTTTAACGACTTAAAGAAAAATTGAGCTAACTGTTATTTTTATTTGTTATGTTGTACTCTAATGCATGAAACGGTGATGCTAATTATTTAGTTGTACGTTGTGGTGTAGGCATAATTGTAATCTGAGTAATGACTTCCTATGTGTAATATGAGTAATGACTTCCTATGTGTAATCTCAGTAATGAAGGTTATGTATATACAAGATAGCAAGTTTGTTTGTTTGGTACTATTGGGTATTTGTGATAGTTTTTGAAACTTGTAGGTATAAGTCATGTTTCATGTTTTTTCAAATAAAAAGTGAAATATGTTTTGAAAAATCATGTCCAAACACATTTTCATCTTCAAATCAAACTTCACCCAAATCAGAATTTTCAAAATAAATTTGAGAATCTATGGCCAAACGCTAGCTTAAAAGAACCACCTTAAGCTCCTCTAACCCACCTTTGGGGGAAAAAGAAAATCAAAAATATTCATATTTATATCTGATAATTGGAAAATAGCCATAGTGTCAAATGTAATCGAAATTTAGTCACTTTTCATGTAAAGATAAAATCTGAATAAAGTCACTCTTAAAAATCCGAAAATATTCCAGCATAATATGCTGAAATTCGCATTTTTTACATACGAGCTTCCAGCATAATATGCAGGAATTTTATAATGTACTGGAGTTCCGTCATAATATGCTAGAAGTTTATATGCAGGAGCTTCATAATCCCGATATTATGCTGGAGCTTTCCGTGTACTGGAGTTCCAATATAATATGCTGGAAGTTTATGCGCAGGAGCTCCATAATCCAACATATTATGCTGGAACTTTCCGTATTTCAGCAAAACAATTGGTACTTTTCAATGAATTCGTAAACGCTAACAATTATTTAATTACCAGTTCGAAAACTGGTTAGCCTGTGCTATTTTGACACCTTTGCGGCTATGACCTTTTTTGAGGTTGCTTTTTAAATTTTAACTATGTTAGCTCAAAGAATTAAATTTCATCTTTAAAAATAGCTAGATGAATTTGTTTTTTTGCATACAAATTTAGCTTATTGGGATAACATCACAGAATATATAGCGGCCTGAAAATAGGCCATTTGTGCAAATGCCCGGTATAAAACCTTCCCTATCAAAATTTTCATTCTCAACGCTCGAATTCAAAAAATTTAATTAAGGGTTAAAAAAATTCAAACCATATAATCACACTTCTTGGTAGTTGTAGGCTCCACTTTTATAATGCATTTATAGCTTAGCCATTTGATGGAATTATAGAATTGTGGAGTAGGAAAATGGATTTAATTTTTATTTAATTTTAAAAACGGAAAAGGATGTGGACAAGATGGATGTTTCAGAACACCCTTAATTATGAAATCTCGAAAACCAGAAAAAAACAAACAAAAGGTAGCTATGAATTAGGCTTTTTGTAAGAAAAGGTTATATGTATAAACATGATGACGTACAGGACTTGAAACAATTTCCATCATTTTTATTTGTACAAAGGACAATGAAATCTCTATATGAGAGAGCTTTCAAACAGTGACTAAAACAGTTTTGAACTGTTCATTCTTTTAAAGAACTTTTTATGCCTGAGAAATGATAACATTCGATGTCTGAGTTTAATTACTACCGACAGTACAAAAAAAAAGATTTTATCACCTAAAAAATAATATTAGTCATTGCCGATAAAGTGGAATCACTAAATTAGCAATACCATAATTTTTAATACATAAATATATATATATATATATATATATATATATATATATATATATATATATATAAAAGACAGAATTATCCTTTCAAAACTATTTTCAAATCCTTTTTAAAAAAGAATGTGGGAGATATTTTTGTAAATAAATAATTTATAAAAAGGATTATGCAATATATATAAAGACAGAATTATCCTTTCAAAACTATTTTCAAATCCTTTTTAAAAAAGAATGTGGGAGATATTTTTGTAAATAAATAATTTATAAAAAGGATTATGCAATGCATATTATTTTTGATACACCAAACCAACAGTCGATAATAAATAATCTTCGGCATAACTAATTATCCCAATATAAATAATTTCATCATTATTAATACACCATATTCAATATTATTCTTGCACACCTTACCAGACAACAGTTAAGTGTGTATAAGTTTAATTAAATCCATTGCATCTATCCGCCTCATAGCTATTTGTATGCAGAAGTAGGAATGTCTATTGATTTTTTTGCATTGAATTTTTTTCACATGATATTCACCTGCTCATAATTTGTACTATTACTATTTTCAAAAGGTAAAAAGATGACTATTTTTAAGCATTTATATCAGATGGCACAAAAAAAGTAACAAGTTATGTGTCAAAAGAAGGAATTAGTAGGTGTGACTTGAGTGCTACCTTCTCTTGCATTAGTTTCTAAAGCCATTTAAGTAACCAAAGTTTGAACTTCACACTTATGTCGGTTTTAGTCAATTATAAATGTAATTAACTCATCTAAGTGATTTGTGGATTAACCAATTGATTACATGAAACCAACAAGCCCCTACCCCTATCATTAATATAGTGGATTTAATTAAATATATATTAACAATGTTAGCAATTTTTCAATTAATGTATCAGTACATATACTTTAATATGTTATAGTAAATAGTCCACTTTATTATAGTTATCTTTTAGGTAATTCGATCGATATTGTAAAAATATTTTTGAGGTAAGAGCGTTGTGAAAGAGACACTAAATTTTTCTTTAAAAATGAAATCTACGCCACCAGGGGTGGAAGCTATAGTTCGATTTACGGGTTTGATTACGGACTTGGTAACTTTAATTTAATTTAAGCTTTTGTATTTGTGTTAATAATCAACTTAATATATATAAATAATTTATTCATAATTCAATAAGCTATCTGTTTTAAAATTTAGAAATCATAAATTTAAAATGCTAGTTCCGCATTTGTGTACCACTATTTTCTACTAAATGAACATCCAATTGGTAGTAGGGAATTCTTGTTCTTGAAATCAGTGCAATGCCTAAAAAATATGAGACAACCCTAGGAGAAGTGTTGAGGATCCATAAGCAAACCAACCAGACAGGTAGTGTGTGGACATGTTTTTCTCTCCATTACTTAATTATTTGAATATTTGCTCCTCTAACATTTTACCTGGTCGGCATGTCCGATAGTCGGATTTAGGATTTTTAGAATACGAGTGCATTATTAAAAAAAAAATTATTAGAAATTAATCCCTCTTCGTTTGATAAAATAACTCAACATTCAAATAAGTGCACCATTCAGTATTTTTGGAGCATGCGACCGGTCAAATAATATTAGATAAGTTCTTGAAACTATGTACATAAAATACGTAATTTAACGAAAAAAATTATATGTTCACGTACACCATAATTTTGGCCTAAATTTGCCACCGTCTTGTTCCATTGAGCAACCTGGTGCACTAAATATCCCGCATTTACATAGGGTCCCGGTAAAAGTCGCACCTCAAGGGGTGATATAGACAGTCTATCCTAACTTGTCCCATTAAAAAACAAAATTAAAAAATTAAAAAAAGTAAAAGGTAAAATATTCATGAGGATTGGAGCAACATTGTTTCTATTCATTTGGAAATTTCCATCCCATGCATGCACGAATAATAATATTTTAATCTATTTGTAAAAATAGTAACAAAACTTTAACGTGACGGTTGGGGACAGTAAATGCAACTTTCACAGCAAGGTGAATTTACCAAGACAAGAGACAATAGTCAAAGAATTTTAAATATGAATAAATAATTAATAGTAGGAAAAAGTAGTGAAACATTAGCGCAAATTGATGGTAAAATTGTGGTCGAGTGAAACCTTTCCTCGTAAACTGCTGTAAATTTCCAGTAGCAGATCCTGTAACAAAAATTACACCATTAAATCATTTAAAATATAATCCATTAGTTAACTTTTACTTATCCACTATTGACTTTGCATGCCCCTTAAGAAATAATAAATAAAATGAATATTTTACCATGATACTCATATTAATTGGTATATAGTCTTAATTAATTTGGAATAAGTAATTAATGCAAAACAGAAAAAATAAATTATTTTTTTCTTGATATGCAAAAAGTGACAAGTAAAATTAAAAATTTATTTTTAGAATATTTGATAATTAAAAGTGAATGGAGGGAGTAACTAATCATAATTATTCATAATAAATAAGTCAATTATCAAAAAAATTGATGTAAAAATTATATTCAATTGTGAAAGTGTAGTACACATCATAAAGATGGACGCATGAATTTTGTAAGCGGCATTAAAATTTATACAAGAACGAGAATAAATAACTTTAACTATCGTACGTTTAGACAAGAAATAGCCTTAGTCCATTGGTTTTGTTGAGTCATAAGTTAGAAAAGTCTTAATCACATTTTTTAACCACAAAAGGCTCTCACAAATATTTGCAAAAAATAAATGCTAGTTGAGGTTCAAATCTCTGATCTCTTAGAGCAAAATCAGGCACATAACCAACGCACCATAAGACAATTTATGCCAAGTAGTGTCATTTTTTTCTACTTATTTGTTTCCTCACAGTATTAATGCATACTAGTCTTAGGATACGCGCTTTGCGCGTGTACCCTATATAAGGGAATATACGATCTTACAAAATTAAATAATTATTATTAAATAATGTGTTTGAGCTATTAAAAAAATTAAAAGAAAATATAAGTTCCTAAAATTGATAAATGCTGATCTAATTTAACTAGTTCAATAAATAAGGAATATTACCCTGTAAAAATTCTTATATGCTTTATTGTGATTTTTAATGATTTATGTAGGAATATATGATGAAAAGTATTGTTATTTTTGCTACCTAATACTGAAAACAAGTAACAAATAATACTATGATATAGCTAATTTTGCTCTATTTTCTAATTTTTTTCACAGCTAATGCTCTTCTTGTGGAAATAAATTTATGTAACTTAGGAGTTTTATCAACTTAAAAATTAATTTTACTTACATGAAGATTTTGAAAAGAATTGAATAAGATTTTTTCTAATTAGTTAATTCAATTTTTTGTTTTGTTTTTCCATTGGGGCTTTGTACTGTTAAAATAACTTAGAAAATATAGATTGTTTTTCTAACTCCATTACTTCTCAAACAATTATATTTCTCTTAATTAATTTTTGAATAATATTTCAAAATTACATTCAATAATTAAAAAAATATTTAATTTAGTACATACCTCTTGCTTTTAATAGTTACAATCTATAGAAGTTTCTCCTTATAAGAATAAGTTCCTATAAGAAGAATGAATGTCTAAACATATTTTATATAGAAATTGCCGTGAGAAACTATAAGGAAACGAAAAAGTCTTACATAATACATAGTTCATACACAAAAGGATAGTAGTTCAAATATAATTAAGACAATAATTTTAAGTCAAAATAAGTAAAGATTTAATAAAGAAAATTTTAGTTGATTTCAAAGTCCTAAATGTTAGAAAAATATAAATTAAATTACAATTTTGTCTATTGTGAAGACTATTTTAAAAGGGTAAAAAAGGCGAACGACATTTTGTTAAGGGCCTTCGTACTTTTAATATAGTATAAATGCTTCTAAAAAATAATATATAATATCAAATACATTATTTTTATATTCTATACGTATTTATTAATACATTATTACTATTATTACTTTTAGTAAAAAATAATAACATTTATTCTTGTATCATATATACATGTACTATTTTAAGAGCTATTTCAATCCTAGTTTTATTATTATTGATATTTAATATTTTGAATTCAATAAATTACAAAATTATTTAAATTCTTAATTGGATGTTTTCTAATGCTATACGAATTGCACAAACACTAAAATAAATAAGTGAATGAAACAAAAGCTGAAAATAAGAACAAAATTCTGTCGTTGACATACATGATATCTTTCACATGTTTCCTTTCAAATTTTCTTCTTTTAAAAAAAAATGTTTTTCCCTTTAATATAATACTCCTAAATTTGAATGGAGTTAAAAGCAAAAACTTTATTAAGAAAGCAAACCCTTAAAAAGTGGACGAAACTTTCCTAATTTGGATTGAAAAGTGCAGGAATTCTAGAATTAAAAAATTAAACTCCTAAATATTAGGAAAATATTTAAATGACTACTCCTAAATATTATAGAAATAATTAAATAAATACTCCTACATATTAAAAAAATAATTAAATAACTATTTCTAAATATTAGGAAAATAATCTAATGACTATTTTGTCCAATGTGAACTATATTTTAAAAGGGTAAAAAAGACGAACGATATTTCGCTAAGGGCCTTCATGCTTTTAATATAGTATATAGATATTTAGTAAAAAAATTCGAGGAAGCGGATAATTTGGTCTGCATGCTGAACTACTTATAATATTCCTTCTTCTTTTTTTATTTTATTTAATTTAGCGTGGTCGCTTAGTCCTACTGTTAGAGACTCATATGCTAGTAAAAAAATATAAAGACTTTTAAGTTAGTATTTTTATTTTTATTTCATATAATATTGGACTGAGATAAGACGTAATTGTTCATATAGCTAGTTATAATAATAGTTTGTACCTTGCTTAGAATAATTGATATGTAATTGCTGTTTTTGTTTTAATTGTATTTCAATTGGAGCAAAATGGAGCTTCTTTTAATACACATATATATGGTGGGATCACAAATTCCAGTTTAAGACAGTGGGATTAAATGCATGATTTATGAGAAGCTATTCATAGACATGAAATGTATAGAGACATTCTCTGTCAAATTAAAAGTTTGACATAACAGTCTATACTTAGTTTTCAATAGTAGGAACGTGTCTTTATAAAAGGAACATGCATGTTTTCTTACTCTTCACCTAATGTATTGTACAAATTCACAGAGACAGGAAATAGAAGAATTAATTTAAATAGTTGCTCAACTAACTACTTAAATTTAAAATAGCTTGTGAATATATATACTAGTGAAAATTAATTAGATATGCAATATGTTAAGATTCCTTTTAGTTTTCAAATCCAAATACATCTATTTTATTACTTACAATAAGATCTACAATATGTTTTTAATTTTCCACTACTTAAGAGTTTTTAGTCTTCTAGGGATACTTGATTTTGTGATAGTATAAGTTTATTTTGTTAAATGATACGTAAAGATAAGAGAAAAAAAATCAAGAAAAATGCTGGCGTCTCTATGTGTGTATGCGCAACAAAATTTAATTTTTTTTGACATTTAATGTATAGATTGTGTTTTTCGAAAAAACTAAGAAGGGCTATATATAACAACACATAATGAATAATGAAAGATTAAAGAAAAGGTAAAACCGAATCCATATCCCCAAATCAGTGGAATCAAATTCTATAATTATCTTCTCTAATTTTTCTCTTCACTTTTTCTAATTCATTTAATTTCTTCTTTTTCCTTTGTTACTCCGTACCCTTTATTTTAAAAATAAAATAGAAATATCTAATCTTTTTGGGTGAAAATCGTTTACATCCCCCAAGTTTACTCTAAAAATTAAACTCATCCTTCAACTTTGAACAATTGTCATTTTTATCATTTTATCTTACACAATGTCTATTTTACCCTTGATATTTTCAACTCTCCATATATGTAATACCTTTTTTTATATAATTTAGATATTTTTAATGCATGTATTTATTCATAAGTTAAAAATATTATATCTATTATATAATTTAATCTAAGTTCACTAACATTATAAATAAAATAATTATATTATGAATTTATTACAAAATATATTGCTACTTTATTATTGTTATTATTTTAATATTATGTATATTTAAATACATATAACGTATGTCGGGGTGTGTGTGAGATTTTAGGCTCAACTATTTTTGTTATTCTCTATGTGTATATAAATTTTTGAGTTTTGATTGTTATTACTAGATTTCTTTCTAATTATAATTAAAGTTCAAGTAAAGTGTAAATAGATAATTTTTGCAAATTTATTATAAAACTTACCTCTATTTTTTGCCCACTATTTTTTTTATTTCCTGCATTGTATAATTTATTAAATTCTCACTCTCTTTTCTCAATTTTGTAAATAGATTGAGTTTGGATTGCTATTAGAAAAAATTACGGATACAAGTAAATTATATATTATAAATTTTCTCATTTATTTCACGATGAACATCATTAACTTATATGCTTGACTACTACTTCTCTCTTTTTTTAGTTTCGAAAAAGTTTTTTTAATTTGTCTATAGAAAAGTCGATAACATAAATTAAAATAAAAAAATTATTATATTAAAGATTAAAAATAAGAGATAAAAGTTGTAGAGGGTAAAATAGGCATTTTAAGAAGTCACCTTTGATATAAGGAGTAGAATGATTATTGTTCAAAGTTGGAAGATGAATTTAATTTTTAAAACAAACTTGGGGGATGTAAATGATTTTCACCCAATCTTTTTTAGATAACCAAAGAGACTTAGAGATAATATAAAGATAGGTAAACTAAGATACTCAAGACATGATAAAGGTATTAACCGAAGAGGTTCAAAGCATTATTGAGCCGATTGTTTTTGTAAATGAAACTGAAAAATAAGAACTAAAGGGCAAAAATAAATAAATAAATAAATTTAAGAATCTTGGTGAAAGACTTTGTACTTTTGCCACTCCCACAATGAATTGGACTTTCTTTCGCGTTCAAAAGTCGGCACTTCCCATCTGCCATTTTGGATGTCATAATTCAGAAAATTCACTCAAATAGGTGAAAATGGAATAAACTCAACCAAAATATGCAAAAATGATATAGTAAAAAGGTTCTATATAGTTTTAGTATGTCAAACTTTTTTTACTTAGATAAGATTGATGAAATGATTAATCATCACTTTAATAAAAAAAGTATTTGTTACAAATCATTGAAATAGTTTTTGTAAATATATATATTTGAGTGTAGGATGATATGATTCAAAAGTTTTTACTTATGTGGCGTTATCTTAAAACATGAGGATGACATTAAATAAATCTTTTTAAGTTTTCACAAAATAATTAAAAAATTTATTATCTTCCTTTAGTTTCTCAACCCATGCTTCTATTTTCCCTTGTCGCGCAAATAAGTTCAAGGCATCAAGCTGCAACAATCTATTTTCCAATATAACAAATAAATACAGAAATATTAAATTAATTTGAATTGTTTGAACAAACTATAATTGATATTTTGAAGTATATATCTAATTTCTTCCTAAATTTCACTTTTACCGTTTCAGAGAAAATAAAATGATGAGGAACAATTTAATGATACCTGAAGAAATGTCGACCTTTTTCCCATATAAAAAATATATATTTCAGTGTGCTTCCTTCTTCCCTCGTAATAATACTACGTAATTCAAATGAAAGGGAGCCTTGGAGCAACAATAAAGTTATTTTCGTGTGACCTATAGATTACAGGTTCGAGCTTGGAAGCAGTCACTAATGCTTGCATTAGGGCAAACTAGCTGTCTACATCACACCCTTTAAGTGCGACCCTTCACTGAACCATGTATAAATACAAAACGCCTTATGCATCGGGCTGTCCTTTTTTAATAAAAGTAAACATAGAATTCGACGGACAATTCATTATTAACATAGTTTACTTAAGATAGCAAAGGTCCAATTGGACGGTAATAGGTCAAAAATCATTACAATTTGAACTCATATTATGATTAAACTTGTCTAAACTGTACTCGTAAGGACATAATTAAAGCTAAACTGCTGGTACACCCAATCATTAATTCCCTTTTATTATTGCTGAATAGAAAATAATTGGTTTTCCTCAATTTGACTCCACTGAAGCAAGGAAATTAGATATTTATATAACATAGTCTAAGAAACAACTATTTTGGTATCATCATTAATATGAACTCAATGTTAGTCCTAGAATAATTTCTGCCTTGTATATTTTGGTTAAAGAGATGATTATTTCAATTATCCTAGATTAGTTAAAGTCCACTCCTCATTTTTCTTTTCTTTTCGTTTAATAAATAAAATTCAGCTAAATTGGTGGCTTCTTACAAAGATACAAATACACACACACACACACACACACACACAAAAAAAAAAGGCATAACAAAAAAATTCTATTTAGTTAGAAAGTAAACATAGATATGCATGTGAATCTTTGGCATCAAAATATTCCAATTCTCCTTAAGTCAAAAGAAAGGAGAATTAATTAATTTTAATTTCTGTTCATAAAAAATAAATAACATGATGAAAAGGATATATTTATAAATATTAATCAACATCGCTTAATCATAAAAATTAATATAATTTGATATAAATATATCTGAGGGTAAAGTGTTTTCCTTCACGCCCCCTCCCCCCTCCCCCCTCAGGGGCCGACGCAAATCAGATGACACCGCTTCACCGGAAAGAAATATTAAATATTTATACTAATATTCTTGAAAAAATGAAGCAATATATATAGTAATGACATTGTTTTCCAGCAAAGAGTGTTTCTTGATCCACTGGTCAAGCTCATATTTGAATTTGTAAAGATCGTAGGTTTGAAGCTGGAATTAGATATTCTATTTTTTGAACATATTTGAACTGGCATTTTTGTTAAAAATTTGAGGCCAAGAAAAATTGAACCTATTCCTCACTTTGCAATAATATTCTACTAAACTATTGGGTCAAAACTTTCAACTTGTAGGAAAATGATATTAAATAATACTTATTATTTTTTTATTTATATAAATACGACACCGCTTATAAAAAGTTTTGCGTACGCCCTTGCCCCCGAACTCCCATAGAATATTTAATATTATCATATAATTCAAGTTAAATATTTTTGGAAAAACATTCATCACTTACCTTTTTTGGCTTTCTTCTTTCTTTCTTCTATCTCTATTTTTCTTTATTATTTTTGCAATATATTTTGGGATTTGTGTTTTGAAAAAGTTATTATAATTAGGACAAATTTATAAGGCATAGGGTTGGGAGCAATGAGACATCCTTTCCCATTCCCTAGAATACACGAGGGTGGCAGTGTGAAGTTATCATTTAGGAAGAGTGTGTCTCTTTTTGTTTATTTCTTACATAATTATTTTATGTTTAATTCTTAATTTAATAATATTTTTCTTGTTTACACCTTTCTTGTCTAAGCATTGTCCCATTATTTCCAAACATATATATCTTTGATCTCTGATCTCTCTGAGTCCTAGGTACAACTCTAACTTCTCTAATATATATACATTGTTTTAGGCCAGTTTGATCCCAATTTCATAGTATTATTGTTTTAATCATTTCAGGTTCCAACTTTAGAAAATGATTACATGGTCAACAAAGACGTCGACGCGAGATAAAATGGTTTATTTTAGGTGTGCAAAATGTGTTCAGATGTTGTAATTTGACTGTGTTTTCTTTTCATATCATAAATTATAGTTTTATCATTTTCAGTATTCATATTTTTGCTAATATTATTATTATTATGTCTGTTATTTATCGATTCTTATTTATGTATCACTTATTTTATTTATTTGTTTATTTTATTATTATAAAGTTGCCAAAACCACCGTTCAATAAATAATACTGCGAAGCTATTGTTTCAGTTTTACGCAGCAATTTCAGTTTCATTCGGGAATCTTACATAAATGTCCCAAATAAATTTCAACTTACCAACATCTGGCCATTAATCATAAACTTACAAAAACTAGTCAAGCACATATAAAAATTGAAAACTCAAATAAATAAGGCTTTTTTTCTCCAAGAATCACACGCAAAAATCTCCTTCCGTATTTTCAAGCGTGATCAGCAACATTATTAGATACAAGACGGGAAAAAAAATTTATGGATAAGATAGCAAAAAAGGTGATGAAATACGAAAAAATATATATACAAGATTTCAAAAATCTAACAAAAAAGGACATTTTCCAATGGGTATGGTTGAAATTCATTGAAATCATATAGATTAGTCAATATACAAATTTTGAGGAAGATTTGAGGTGATTTCGACTGGTTTGGTATCAAAACTCATAGTTAAAATCGAGTTCAAAAAATTCTTCTACGACACATGTATCACACACAGAGGTATACATGGATATACATATGATACAAATAAGATACACAAATGATACACAGTACGATACACTTATCATTTTTTTCATGTTTCATATTCTACTTTGAATTTTCAATTCAAACCACCTCAAAACTCTGCCAAATCATCCCAAAATTGATATTCAAACTCCTTAAGATGTACTCAATCTATTCTAATAACACGCACGCAAAAGAAAGCAAAAAGTTAAGCTTTTTTTGCTACAAATAGCTAATTAACTAATATTAGTAATATTTAATGAATTGGCCATTTTTTGTAATAAGCTATTTATAAATGGACATAGCTTGTAATTTTCTTTTTATTTATTTATTTATTTATTGCCATTAAACGCACGTAAATTGCAGGTAAACTGCCGCTAAATGCATGTAAACTGCCGCTAAATACACTGAAACCGCCGCTAAATGCACTTAAACCGTTGGTAACAACAACAACAACATGCCTAGTATTATATCACATCATGGAGTCTGGGTTAGATGAGCTGTTCAAAACCGAACCGAACCGAACTGATTGGACTTATTGGTATCGGATTATCGGGGTAATGGATGGTGAACAAATTGAGATTTTATAATTAATGGCTTAACGGTTTGGGGACGAATTACTCAATTTTCTTATTTGATAAATCGTTAACCGTTAAGAATTTTTATATTTACACTTTTACCCTTATATATATATATATATATATATATATAAAGTACTATTAAAACCCTAAATAACTAAATCCCTAATTTCTAATTCTCAATAGAACAACCGGGTTGATGATCATAGGAATCTCTAACTTGATAAACAGGGTAATGAGGCAGGGTATAATAGTGGGGAGTTTGCCACTGTTCCACGGCCGCAGCAGAAGTTTGGGTCTTTGTATCAGAATCAACTTTGTCTTTATTGTGCCTATACGAGCGTGGTGTTGTTTCCCAACTGTTATAGAATCAGTGTTTGATTTCTGCAGCTGCGTACGAACAACATTGGCTATTGGCTTGGTGGTGTCCTCTGGTGCAGGCTGCTTTTGTGTTGGTTCAGCTGGTTTTATCCTTGTTTCAGTTTGAGCTTTCTGTGCATAAAAGTTAGTGAACTATGCATTTTGACCGATTGGTATTCACATGACTAGAATTGTTCAAAAATTTTCTATTAGGTTTAGCCGATAGACTGCTCGATAATCGTTAATCCGATACTGATCCGCCCGTTATCTTTTTGGATGGCTAGCGGAGTACTACATTTTGTAATCCGATGACCGCTAAGCGTAATTATCCGCCCGATAAGCACCCCTAGTATGGGAAGGTAGTGTATACGCGGACCTTACCCCTACCTTGTGAAGGTAGAGAGCAGAGGTGGATGTAGTGAACAACTAATGGGTTCAACTGAACCCATAACTTTAAAAATATAATAGGTTCAATGTTAAAAAGTTTAAAAGTTGAACCCATAGGATTTAAATCCCAAATCCGCCTCTAGCTGAGAGGTTGTTTTCAATAGACCCTCGGCTCATTAAACCGTCGGTAAACGCATGTAAATATCAACTTTATTATGTATTTATTCCTATTAAGCCTATATCTTATACCGTTCCAATAGAAGTCATTGCATATATTCATTCTCTATTCAACTAGCTAGAGTACAGGTGAAGAAGTGAACTCTAAGCATGTATACTTAAAAGCTAAGTAAGCGACCATCAGAAAAGATATACCGAAGTTGTTTTGAAGATTCAACAATCTTATTACTTCAATCCGGAGTCCTCGTTACTTTAACCGAATGAGTTGTGGCAAACTCATACCCGTTTGGACAACGCTTTTAAGAAATGAAATTTCATTCGGGTATTAGTTTTTTTTTTTTTTTTTTATCGTAATATAAAAGAGAAAAAAAGTCTATGATAATCAGAAATCTATAGTGGAAATTGAAGATATATTTTTAAATAGAAGATTGGATAAACTTCACTTGAAATACAACTCCAAACAACTGTTTTTAAAACAACTGTTTCAACAATTCCAACTTTAAATCCTTATTTTAAAATATAGTTATTCGTAAACCAACTAAACTTGGATCGATCATTTTAAAAAAGACACTAGTAATCCAATTTAAAAGGAGGAAGAAGGTTTTCATATGCAGATATTCTTTCAATCCATTTAGAAAAAACACTTACTCTTGTGCGATGATCATCAATGATGTTTTCGGACATTCCAAATTACTCCGAATGGTTGTGCTTTTATGTGTTTTGAGTTACACGTACAAATCTCACTTCAAACTCTAGATATAATTAGATAAGCAAATATTAATTCTTTAATACTTGTAAAAACTAAGATAATGGCTTTAGTAGAATTGTATTGGAACATGATAAAATAAATTGCTGAAAAATTTCGACGTTTATACCTCAACTACAGGCCAAAATTCCCTTTATCTCCATATAAGTTGAATTGGTTTTTGTAAAGTCTGCTAACACAAGTTAGTATAATATAATGAAGAAAACCTTTCAACTTCAAGTGTAGTTTTCTTATTTCAAGAATTCCAGTGTTATTTTTTGTTGTACTTGAGGCTTGCATAGACTTATAAATCAACGCAGGCAATGACCAGTTTGCATACCTTTTGGTTTATTTAGTCAGTTACGTTTGGCTGTTGATTGAGGTAGCCAAGTGTGCAACCTAACAGCCTCTGTTTCTGTTGGGAACAGCTGCTCTTTTGGTACTAATTCATTAGCACTTTCCATTAAACTTCACAGATTATATAAGCAAAAAGTTGAAGCGTGACATAGAAAGTGGAAAAACAAATTGATAAGAAGGTAAATAGACGACTATAGACAATTCAGGTGCAATCCTAAAGTCAATGGCCTGTGAGAGAGAAACTTGGCCAGAAAGAGGAGCTTCTGACTATAGCGGAAATAATATCGATACAGCTGTGAGCTGCCAGAGATTTTGGACCAGGTTATATAGCGTACATACACCCAGGGACGGAAGAATGAGCTAATAACTACATATATAATTTACAGCAAATAGGGAGTATACACTACCAGTTCACATACTATCTAACTTTAAACCTTTGACCTGAATCATCCGCTTTGAAGATGCAGATTCCAGTGATGCCAGCGATGCCAGTCCTGCTCATCCATCACCTGTTACAGCGAAAAGGTACTTAGTATCTCGTTGACAACAAAGATGAATGCACATTTTAAACAATAAACAAGCCCACCCCTAAACCTAGCCCAATTGAAAACACCTTATGAATCAATCCTGCATCGAACGGATAAAGAGACAATTCAACTCTCTCCCTAACTGTCGTCACAGTATGTAGGAGTGATGGAAGTTCATGAAACCATAATAATAGGCTTTGCCCACTGGTGTCTTTTCTCTGACTTGAGCAAAAAGAAAAAGTAGATGAAAAAAAACAAAAGAGTTATAAATCATGACAGAATTGCCACAACTTACGTCTGGAGATCCGCATGAAGAACTGGAAATCCTCGAGGTACTGTTGCTAGTTTATATCAATCCCTATCCTCCCAAGATTGTTAAGACGTAACCTTTTCATAAGCATTTTAAATAAGATGCAAAAATCCACCTTTACTGCCGGCACACATACAAAATAAATAAATAAATAAAAATAACTAAGAGCTCGACAAGGGTTTAAAATGGTAAACGACGTAAGGGACAGAGGAGTGGTAGCCTAGTGCTACCTCCACTTCCAATCATATGGTTGTGATCAGAGTCGCAAAATGGAGGAAAGTAGAAATGGGTCACTGCTGCACTCCTGGGTAAATGTTTGGGGATTAAAGTTTACTATATCACGAAAAAAAGGAGGTAAAACCTTTTTTATCAGATATCCCCAGAGGGATAAAAAGAGGCAAAAACCATTTTAAAGAAAAGACTAGCTGCAGGAAGCCTAAGGAACTTATTTCCACTCCGCCTGAAATTAGTGATATAAGATCCCAACAATGACAACATTTTAAAGCACTATTCGTTGCTGTTCTGAACTTGGTAAAAACCACTAGCATGACTATTTCTGCTGCAGATGCAAGATTTGTAAAACAGCCCGAGCATTAAGAAACAGACAAGCAAAGCAGACCCTCGAGGCAAAATAGAAATCCTACATAGCTAAGGCATATGAGACAAGAAAGGAATGAAGATTGGAAAACAAATGACATTATTCTGCCTAAGAGGTGATTCAGCCTATAAACTTTTACGTACAGTAAACCATACAGAAAAGGAACTTAATAGTAAGGAATTTGCAACATGTGATATTAAGATGCCTAATTGATTGAACTTTTGATACAGCCCTTTTGTACATAGTAAGTAATCCAACCAGGCAGTAATCAATAACAGCAATAAAAAGAATAGCTATCTGCCCTCAATCGAATAACAATGTACATAATAAAACAAAAACAGGAACACATGGTCAAAGTATCCAAGTTCTGAAACATTGTTAAAGAAAGAACAACACATTACCTGCAATACAGGAGAAATGCCAGATCAAGCATCAGTAACTGCAGTGGACACAGTTTTATCATCACCAGCCCCTGTAGCAGATGACAATTCTTCATCAACATACTCTGTTGCAGTTGACATGTTTTCATCTCCACCTTGCTTGATACTGGAGTTCTCTTCTTTGCCTGAAGCAGGAAGAGAAACTATTAATACGGAAGAGAAACAATTTGAAAGTGCTACTAGCAGAATTCGGTGCTGCACACATAGAAACTTCAGATTTGAGCTCACTATACCTGAAAAGACCTCCTTGCTTAGAGCTGTCTCGGAGATCCTCTCAGCGACCAATTGTGATTCTGCCCCATTATCAGCGGCTCTAGCACCTGGACTGCCTTTAGGCTCTTCACTCTCGGGGTTAGAAACATTTTTACTTGCAGTAGACTTCTTTTCTTCTTGTCCTTCAACTTCCAAGTCTCTGCCAGAACCACCAGGAAAATCTCTGCATGGAGTTTCAACTACTTCAACTTCAAGTGGAGCCACCTCCTTGTCAGTCATTCCCGACTCATCACAAATTAAATGTGTTTCCACATTAATTGTGGATTGACTGGATTTAGGTTCACTGAGTTCAGAATTGGAAATTTCATCTGTTACATCAGATTCTTTATTCCCTTTTCCTTCAACAGCAACATCTATCGAGGGAAAATTTTTAGACTTCCCTACTGCAGCATTCTCAGCTGTATCATCCCCGGTAGGAACCTCCTCATGAATTTCCATGTCTTGTTTGGAAACTGAATTAGACTCCACCACTCTTTCAGAAGTTCCATCTGCTGCTTCTGGTTGAGATTCATTAAGTTCAACATTTAATGTTGAAAACTCTTCAGTTGCATCAGATCGTTGGTTCTCGGCTTCTTGATGTGCAGGATCTTGGATACCCAAATTCTCAGTGGGCTTAACAGCTGTAGCATCAGGCAAACCATCCTCCTTATTCCTCGTCTCTGAGTTCTCTTCCACAACCAACTGTAACTCTACCCCTATTTGAGATGTTCCACCAGGTTGAGCTTCATTTAGTTCAGACTTAGATTTTAAAACATCTCCAGTGGCATCAAATCCTTTGTCCACCAGGTCTTGGACATGCAAACTCTGAGACTTTTTTATCGGAGGTTTGGGAGCTATTACCTCACCCGATGCCACTGACTCGCTATACATCTTTTCTATTTTTTCTAAGGCAGAAAATTGAGATTCCACTTCATTTTTAGATGTGCCAGCACTGTGTTGAGGTTCATTAAATGTAGAATTTGATGTTGAAGTATCTTCGGCAGCATCACTTCCCTTGGTCGCTTGACCTTCAACAGTAAGATCTTGGATTGATATATCCTCGGACTTTTCTGCCACCTGACCTGAATCTATTGAACCATCATTTATCCTTACTGTGTTTTCCTCAGCAACTAACAGCAGATCTGCTACCTTTTCAGATGTTCCAGCAATTGTGCTGGATGGAGGTTTTTTTAGTTCACCATTTAAAACATCTACATTATCTTCAGATCTTCTGCTCTCGATTGTCTCAACAGACAAATCATCACGGCACTGAACACCAGCTTTCTCCGTTTGAGGCAGTACAATATCATCAACTTCATGTGAAGCAGACTCCTCACAAATTTTAGTTCGCATGTCTTCCACCATAACCTGTTTTAATTCTGGGTGATTTTCAGATGACCCAACAGCTGGACATAGTTGAGACACATTAGTTTCAGAATTAGAAAGATCTTCCTTTACATCAGAACTCATGTTACCCTGTAATTCAGCTACACAATTCGTGTCATGGTTGCTGCAAAATGTTTCTTTTGGAGCCTCAACAGCTTCGGGATTTGAAGCAATCCTAAGTGAAAGGGATTCCTCCCTAGCACCAGATTCCGTGCTTCGCAAAGTCTCTACAAAATTATCAACAGGTGTCATATCAGATTCACAAGGTGTACTGGAATAAATTTGCTTGTCTTTCAAACTCTTTATCAGATTGATTATCCGAAATAGATAAAGAATAGTCCTTGCTACAAATACCTGGGTGCAAGTTTGCTTCAGCAATTGCTTGTTGTTCAGGTTCCCTTTGTGATGTGCCAACAGTTAAACTGGATTGGGACTCATTTCTAGGGCTTGGTGCAACTTCACTTACATCCGAATCTTTCATATCTGGACCTTGCGCTGCAAGATCGCTCTCACATTTTTCTGTAAGGGAGTCTGCAACATTAGCTTGCTTCTCAAAAGTTTCTGGAGTCAAAGATTTTTCCTCCTCCACCCTACTTAAATCTTTAGTTATCTCCAGTGAAGCTTTAACTGATAACTTGTCTGGTTCACAAACCTCGGCCATTACAACTTTATCAGAATGTGTTCCTTCTCCCGATACTTCAAGTTTGTCTTCCTGATGAACATCAACTAAAGCTTCTGTCTCGGTAGATGGAGATCCAAAGGATGTGATTCCCTTCATATTTTGACTATCAGTCCCCACTGCAGGTGAAACAACAGTCTCCTCCTCTATGGTGTCTCCTGTGTCCTTTTCTTTTGTGAGTCCACCACCATCACGACTCTCAATGCTGGATACCTCAGTTTTACTAACAAATGATTTATCAAGAGAAAGATCCTCCGTCTGTAGCAGGTCAACATCTTTTTCTGCAGCCATGTTTGACCCACTCTTACCTGCCAGTGAAGTTTTGCATGAATCCTCCTTATCGAGTAGAGCAGCATTCGTGCAATTGCTTGCATGGATTTGAACTAATGTAGATTCGACATAACTTAGAGATGATGCCTGTGATTCACCAACCTTCATGCATCTCCCAGCTCCCTTTTCATCATTTTCATTCTTACAATCACTCTCACATTTGTCATTCATAGCCTCAATTTTACCACCTTCACCTTTAGAATTAGTTTCACTCTTTTCAGCACCTTCACCCTTAGAATCACCTTCACTCTTCTCAGCCAGACAATCACTAACCTGAGCCCTTGATCCTGAAGTTGATACAGCCAACTCATCACAAGAAGATACACGTAAAATTGGAGGGCTGTCATATTTACTTCTCGAATATCTCTCTTCTTTGGCCTCTGATAGTGGAGTTACCAAGGGCACCTCTCTCGTCATAGCATTTTCTTTTTCCTTGACATTGTCCACCCGTGCAGAGGAAAGAGTAACATGGGATTGCGATGGATCTGTTTGGATAGCATCAGACTGCGGCTGAACTTCATTACACACTATATCTTCAGGGATTTTCCCAACAGAGTGAACTGAAGGCGTCTGAGATGCAGCTAACTGAACTTTCATTATTTGTTGATCCTCACTGAGAACCTCCTTAGTTGTAGCAGCTCCACGGCTTATATTAACAGTATCTACCCGTTCAGCAACACGACCACTGGATTGTGATGTGTCGGATTTGATAGCATTGCTATGTAGCTCAACTTCAGAACGCACCATAGCTTGAGGGATTGGTCTTGCACTAGGATCTGGAATCATTTGAGATGCATCTGACTGGACAATGGCTGTTTGTTCCTGCACTTCCTGGAGAACCTTTTTAGTCATAGCAGTTACAAAATTTACATTAGCAGTATAAACCTCTTCAGCAGATACACCAACCTGAGCAGGAGAATCGCCAGAGTTGACCATGTTAATCTGCAGCTCAATAGGAGGACCAGAGCAACTTCGAGGTGCAACAGATTGGATCACAGTTGCCTTTCTCTGAGCATCATCAAGAACCTTTTCAGCAGTATCAATATCCGGGTTTACATTATCACCCACCTGACCAGGAACCAGAATAGCATGGGATTGAGATGCATCTCGGTTGATAGCATTGTTCTGTGGATCAATTTCACTACGGACCATATCTTGGATTTGTCCACCAGAAAAATCTGGAGTCCTTTGAGATGCAACCGACTGGTCTACAACTACTTGTTGAGCTTCATTCTCACGCTTGCTTCTTGTAGTGGGCTTCCTCCCAACGGATAACCTGGTTCTCTTTTGTGGGGGTTCAATTGATCTTGGATCCTGAGCACCTAACCCTTCAGTAACAGTTGTGGTGATCAAATCATGTCTCTTCCCCCTGCGCCGTGGTGGCTCACTTCCAGTTTGAGGCTTGCGTCCTCGTCCTCTACCTGGTTTAGCTGCAGTGGGAGGAGTGCTATACTGTGAAACCGATGAAATTGCAGGCAAAGGCACTAGATCAGAAATATGACCAGTTCCTACACCAGAATCTCCTTGACCAATATTCTTCAAGATAGAAGAATCACATAAAGAATCATCATGACCTGAAATAGCAGAAGAGAAAGAAAATGTCCCCTTATCTGATCCGGAATCTAATTTGCCTGTTGCATTAGATGCTAAAAGAAGAGGAGCAGGTGCTGACGAAGTTGGACCCATGCTGGAACAGGAGGATGCAACAGCAGGAACAGGGCAAACTGAACTTAGTTCCATGCATGCAGAAGATGATGCAGGAACAGGAGCAGGTAAAACTGAACCGGAGTCCTTGGAAGTTAACGAAAGAAGAGGAACAGGTGACGCAGAACTTGGTTCCGTGCCAGCCGAAGGTGAAGTATGAGGCACAACTGAAATTGCATTAGCTTGCTGAGTAGCTTCGGTCTGGGCAGCAGAGAAGGAAAGATTGTCTTCTGAATGGTTTTTTGAGGATGAATGGACTGCAGGTGAAATTGAACTAGGGTCCTGGCTGGAAGTAGATGATGGAATAACAGGAACAGTTGAAACAGAGATTACTTCCTTGCTAGTGGAAGATGATGCAAGAGGCATCATAGAAACTGAATTCAGTTCCTTATTAGCATCTCTCACGGATGCAGGAGCATGACCAAGTTCTTTTGAACCCAAACCTGCCACTACCTGTGGCACCAGATCAGGCTTCCCCATTGAGGGAGGTGTTGGAGGCATATGGTGACTTGAAGAGCTCAAAACACTCACACCTTGTGCTGCCGAGACAGGCTCACTTATTGCTTGAGTTGGAGGGGAGAGAAACGCCTCTGTTGTAACACTCTGTCGTTTCCCTCTACGCCCTGGAGCTTCTCCATTTTCGACCTTCCTACCTCGCCCTCGACCTCGCCCTCGCCCTCTACCTCGTCCCCTACCCTGCCCGCTTGTAGGAGGACAAGGAGGACCAGACAGAGAAGCAACAGAAGGAACAATTGCCTGATGGCTTGGAGCAACAGCAGCAGCACTCTCTAGGATAGTTGCACTGGTACTTTCCACAGAGGAAGCACAAGGAATGGACACAGAAACAGGCCCAGAAGTTGCCTGACTGGTAGAAGTATTTTCTGCAACGGATATGCTATCCACCTTTACAGCTGCAGTTGCTGAAAGAACGACAGGGGACGGTGAGATTTCAGTCACTATTGCTGTCCTCCTTGGCCTTCCCCGGCCCCGTTTAGATGGCGGAGTCACGGTCACAGGGCTTTGTTGAACTATGGGCCCAACAAGTTGTTGGGGAAGCTCTTGTGCAGGCTGTTGGGGAAGTTCTTGGGCAAGCTGTTGGGGAAGTTCTTGCGCAGGCTGCTGGGGAGGAGGTTGATCCAGTGCTGGTGTTTGTATTTCACTAATGGCAACAGGGGCAGGACAACTGCCAGAGACTGGAAAGAATTTCTTTTCCTGAATTTCTTCCCTTAGAATAGGTGATTGAGGAGACTCAGCAAGGCACATTTTCTCAAATTCCTCTTCTGTCCATTGCTCTTCATATGAGCGAACCTAAGGAAGAAGAAATAAAATGAACAAATTAATGGATAATAAATTATTTTACAGATAGTATAAGCATTGATAAAAGATATGGTTGCAAGTGCCTGCAGTCTCCAAAAGTATAACCAACCTCTCTTGTTCTTTTTCCACGTCCATAATGTTGGATATCAAGGCCCCCAAGACTCTCACCCTTCCGTTTTAACCCAGGGTTAGGAGCCACAGCTGGCTTATCATTTATTTTCATTGCTTCATAAAATGGTTTCAAGTCTTCATCAGTAAGAAGCCGAGAGGGCAAAGGAGGAATGAGCTCTGAACTTCCACTTTCTGAACACAACTTCTTCCAGACTTCCTGCATTACCAAGCGTGAATTAATAAAATGATGATAAACTAATTGGATGAATAACTTTTCAACCGGATTAGCAGGATATATCCATCCAGAAAATGAGAGAATTAAATAGCCTGGAATAAAGTATTGGCATGATTACCATCTCTTCTTCACGCCTTCTCCTATCAATTGATTCAAATATATCAATCTCTGGCTCACTGCACATGGGGAGTAGAGATATCAGAGTTATGCACCTGATGGCGAGTAGGCCAAATAGTTCTTGCAAATACATGTCAAATACATTAGAAATATAGCACCGGTGTCATAGAATAAAAATGAATTGACGACTAGCCAGCAAATATAACCTCCAGCTCCCAACAATGAAAGAAGAAAAAAGGGGGAAAGGGACAAAATGGTAGTCAGCATTGAGCTTCAAATGCCGCTTTTCTGACAAATGAAATATTGGTCCTAAGAGTGATGTGGCTTTGAGATGCAGTTTCAGTGCCATATTGCCTGGAATGAACTAGATAAATCATAACACAGCATAATTTGCTCTTCTGGTGTAAGAAATGTCATATTACGCAAGTCACTGGAAATAATTTTAATGTAATCAATGAATTCACAGCAGAATAAGAGCGCATTTGCTGCTACTATTTTACCTTCGCGCTATAAGATCATTCAAAGAATCATCATCAAGAACGGGTGCAGCTTCCTCTTTTTTGCTTTCACGCAAGAGGGACTCCAAGTATTCCCTTCGGTCCTCCGCACTACAACCAAGTTAAAATACGTTTATAAGCACAATATATTCACCAAAGTAGTCAAAGTGTTGAGCAGATTTTCCAATTCTTAAAACTTCCTTCAAAAAACCTTGTGTTATTATCAAAGAATCCAGCAGTAATGCTTTGGTTAGCGACTCCAAGTTTGTGCTCTGCAGCAGCTCTAACTTGTTCCTCAACGGTTTGGACCTAATTCAACAAGGTTGTAGAAATGGAGAACTTAGAGATACCGTAGGTACAATTGTGAAATGAATATTTGGATCAACAAATTATTTACAGTATTGATTCATAAATTGCGGTAAGAATTAATGTCACATATGGTTAATAAGATTTGACCCTTCCAAAGCCTTGGGCGCTCACAGCTCTGGGGGGCAGACCTTCAATTCATCTTTCCATTCTATCTTATATATTAGCAGTAATAAGTATCATTGAGAAGCTCTAGAAGAACATTCAATGTTCAAGATAATCTGAACATGGAGTTCTGAAGAAACCAAAATCGCATTCACGCTACTCTATCAGGAATTCAAAGAATGCTGCAATTAATGAAGTCAAGTCCAACAGAATTTTGATTGCTTTCGCAAGAAAAATCACTTATCTAGATAATGATTGTTTAAGGACTGCTTAATTGTTTTACCCAATCGCAGAAAAAGGGCAAAAAGAAAAACGAAGTAACTGTAGCTTTGGCTACCTAGATAACATGCTTTTCCCTATTTTGATGCTTTTTCCTTCTCTGGAGCAGGCTAATGCCAGCCCATCCCCCCATGGAAAGGGCAAGCATCTATTCAAAATGCTGGCAAAGCTTCTTAAGCTTCACATTTGAAGTTTTAAAAGCTAAGAGTGAGTTCTCTGCATTGCTAAAAAGACTGTTGCCTCTCAACCAGTCAACCCAGAGTAGAAATGAAAGAAAGCAGAGACAAGGTGAATTATAGTACAATTACAGATGAACGGCCACTAAAAGAAGAACTGGCTTCGTCTAACAAACATGCAAGGACTAAAAAATAAAAGACACTTTAATAAAATCATATCCAGTTTCCATACATGTCCTAGAACAAAGTCTTATCCCGCTTCACAAACACAGTTCGGCCACTAAACTGGAGAACGAAAATTACATGGGGCATGAATGGTGCTAGTACCCAGAAATGACGGGATACTGAACTAAATATACATCTTAAGAAATTGCGTGCTAACAATGCTAACCAATGTAAATAAATCAGAATGACCCATGTGATCCACAAAACAGCAGACAACAATCTTAAGAAAGAGTTTCATTAATCATTTTATAAAAGAATGAATCTGCAACTGCATGAATAGAAAATCTGACAGAAGTGAGAAAGCATTTACCGTTTCCAATCGAAGAACAAGAACATCCTTCTTTTGACCAATCCTATGAGCCCTTGCCTGTGCTTGGAGATCAACCTAAAAGCAGCAAACCAGGAGAGCAGTAAGCAAAAGCCACAGAATCAAAATATAAAAAATCCTCAAAAGAGTAAGTTTGAGTTTTGCCTGAGGATTCCAATCCGTGTCAAAAAGTATCACTGTATCAGCAGCTTGAAGATTCACTCCAACTCCCCCAGCACGAATACTGGCACCATTTTAGAATAAAGTAGTCTAAGAGAAAATGCTTGCTTGAATAACGAAAGCAGAAAAAAAAAAAAAAAAAAAAAGCTGATACCTAGAAGGAACATCAAAACAAGTCCCACAAACAACCTACAAGATTTTTTCCTAGAAACAATTTAAACCATACTCCAATAACCAGTATATACAATGGTCCAGTTTGGAACGTTGTCCATGAAAGTGAAGTACATTTTATTAATCTACTTTTGGTAGTTAATAAAGTTTTTTGTTTTCTTTAGTATCAAGACTCACAGAAAACTAAAATTAAGTGTTCGCCAAATTTTCAATTTTGCAAAACTTCGGGCCAGTGATCAAGGTAAGGACAAAATGAATGACTAGTACATGCTTTAAACTCAACAAAACGGTGAATCTAAGGCAGTCTAAGTTAAGCCAATTACCTCAACAGAAATATAAAGAATGGAGAATTTGGCTGATTAAATCCATCAATAAGGGCACCTCTATCGCCCCCAGACGTATGTCCATCCAAGCGAAGGTACTTATATTCCTTCCAGCAGAGATAATCCTCCATTACATCAAGCAGCCTGGTCATAGTTGAGAAAAGCAAGACCTGCAAAACGACCAAAAAGAACAGCATGAAAGAGGAATAAATTTCATTTCCTTAACCCTTGCAGCCTCATCCCTCAAAGAAATTGTGATTAACAAAATGGAAAGCATCAGAATCCTTTCAATGGACAATGAAGCCAAGGCCCCCAAGTAAATAAATTAAAAATGACAAAAACAGTGTCAGCAGCTAAAGAACAAGGAGAAAGAAGAAATTATAAGGCCGGATATTACCAGATGTAAAGAAGGCTTAAAAGCACATGAATATCCACAACCTCAAAGAGTGATTTAGAAATTAAGATTCTTCAGAAAACAAATTTGTAATGCAAACATGCAATTTTGTACCCGATGATCTGTTGCCTTAAGTTTCGGCAGTAGTCTGTCCAACATCTCAAGCTTCCCACAAATCCTCACAATGTTCGGCAGATAATGCTTAGGAATTAACTCGTGAATCTGACATATAAAACAAAATGATCAGATAACCAAAAGGGACAACTCCCCACCTTTCAGCAACTTCTGAAGATAAAAAACGAGCTCAAAATATATGTTCTCAAATCAAAAGCAGTAGCAGAAGCACAGGCATGATATTTTCCAGTTATACCTGCACTTCACATCAATTTCAAGATCATAAAGATACTAATAGAAGAGGGAGAGCCATACCTCCTCCACATGAAGCTGGCTAAGATACGGATGATTACAAATATTGCGTAGCTCCATAACAGAATTGTGGACTGAGCGAGCCTAAAAAAGGAAGAATGTGGTCAAAGGTAAGAACATAATACCTGAATAAGCATAGTTTCTTTTTCTTTTCTTATTTTGATAAATCAAAAGAGTTTGTTCATAATATGCACCAATATGACTTCTGAGTAAGCACATATGTTCATTTCTAACCGTAGAACTACAAGCAGATGTTCAACCTCATATAGCCAAGGAAATTAATAACGCAAAAGAAATACAAGTACCGAATAAATGGTACGAATCCTTTTGGACACTGACATGAACATATACAAGCACAATTTCTACTTATATGCATAAAGTCTATGAGCTGCAATAGATCTTAGCTATGCTTAATTTATCTCAACAAAGAATTAAACAATATTGTTGAGCATGAATCATTGAACTCAAATAACAGAAGAGAGGTTAAACCTTTGAAGTTCCGAATGCACCAAGGTTTTCTTCCACTCGCTTCATCAAAAGCTTCTGATATGAAGAAGCTTCACATCTAACAAGCCTTTCAATCTTTTCAGGTAATTCATTCTCAACCTAAGACAAGCATTTGAAAAGACATAGGCATAAGCTCTCAACACTGCCAGAAATTGAATGCCAGACGAGTCTTAGGAAGCATTTTTTGGTCACATAAGATAGATTTGTTAGCAATATGGCAGCACATACAGTATGAAATAAATGTTTGTTTTCTTGCACTATCAAGAACCTGAAAGAATGATTAAAACAGCAGACTCTACATTTCTCTTAGCAACATAAGGAACAACACTATGCCAAATATCTAAGTTTCATCATGTGTGCAATAAGACTTGTTGCCAGTCATATTAGACACCCTCCGAATTATGGTTTTGGAGAAGAAAAGAATTCATATAAAATATAAAAGAGCAATAAAGGATGCATAAGAAGTCGTCACAAGTGTGAAAATAGTGGAAGGAGATACGGGGTTCCAAATGACCGTGGGTTCACAAAGGATCTGCCCTGAGCCTGCAATTTTTTCACCTAGTTATGGTCTTATGGATGAGTTAACTAATAGTATACAAAATGAGGTTAAAAGGAGCATGTTATGTGGAGATGAAATTGTGTTAATGGATGAAATTAGTGAGAGAGCCTAACAAAAGCTTGAGCTATGGAGAAAATTGTAAAGGGTAAGTACTAAGTATTTTAGATAACATGATATATGCACTACAAGTTTAGCCGTCATAAGAAGGGGCAAAAGTCTTTGCTGTTTTTTACTTCTGTAAATACTGTTCAGCTGTTACAGCACATCCTTTGTGCTTGTTTATATATAAGATTACCTTACTTTTCAAGAAAAGTTTAGTCGTTACAAGAAAAATAAAGTTAAAGTAAGACTGGACTGGATTCTTTTTTTTTAGATGGCTGAACTGGAATTCTTTTGTAAGGGCAGAAAATGTTAGTATCTAGCTGTAGTTTACCGAGAGAATGCTATGATAGATGAGGATGTAACACATCAAAATTAAAATATAAAATGTGAAACCGAGGAGTGCTACGGCGTGCTATGCAATTAGAAGATACCAACAAAAATAAAAAGCATGTTCCATAAAACATCTCCTATCTTTTGGATAAAGATAATAAATCATAAATTTCTTTTTTTCCTTATAACAAAATCATAAATTTGGAATGTATCTCTCATCACAAGAAGTAATGGCAGAGACTCTGCTCCACAAGGCAATAGGATATGAGATTGCACTCTTCTGATATGCAGGATCCGTTGTTCCCCATAGGAGAATAAAGCCTCAATCATGTAGCATCACCTAAGTAGGCCAGGTCTCACTAAAAAAACAAAGTGGCTTGTCTACAATAACATTTATTCTATAAAACAATTTTAAGATCCAAAATGTAAAAATGGGATGGATATCGGGCATCTACCACCCAAAGTATCTACAAAATGGATGTACAATGTAGGGATAAGTCTGATTTAAAAAGTCGCTGTCCAAATTTAGAGAAGTCCTAAAATTATCGTGTAATGGATAAACAAGCCCACATAAACTGATCGATATAAACATTCGCATAGACGACTCCAACTTGTTTGAGATTCAGGTGTAGCAATACTCATGATAGCCAGTGTTAGGTGTCCCACATTGGTTGAGGAAATGGGATGTTGTCTCCTTATATGGTCTTAGCCAATCCTCATTTCATGAGCTATTTTTTTATTTCATTTTGATTAAAAGAAAACTAAGCACTAAGATGGTGATTGGCGATACATAGATAGGGAGACCTCTATACAAAAACAAAAAGAAACACTCCCATCTCACGAGCTAGTGTTGGCTTGAGTTAGGCTCAAGGTCCATTTCTTCTCATGGTATTAGAGCCAGACCCATTCTTATTCTTGTTTTATCCAAGGATGGGCCCTGTTTTGTGTTGTCCAAGCTCTGGATGTCCCGTCTTGGGCGTGCGGGGGTGTTAAGTGTCCACAATAGTGGAGGAAATGGGTTGTTATCCCTATCTAATTAAAGCAACACTATTTAGATCCCTCTTTCTGTTTCCTCCTTTTTCTTGGTCACGTAGAGGGGCACTAAGTATAACTTGATGGTACAACAAAAAATTAATAAGAGAAAAATTATTGTTAAGAAGATGTATTATTGTTGGTGGTGTAAGCATGGGGAGGATGAGAACCATCCACTAAAACATTGTGATTTTTCCTGGCAGCTAACGTCATTGATGTTTGCAATTTAAAATCCAATTGGTGTTACCCAACATAGTCACGGGCGCGCTGAAGAGTTGGAGTTAGAGCAAGCTGGAAGCTGGACGAAGGTAATTTTGGAAAACACACGATTTTTGCATCATTTTGGGTATTATGGAGAGAGATATGGAAAAACTTTTGAGGAAATTGAAAGTAGGTTATCAAGGGTCAAAAATTCTCTTTTGTTTCTTTTATAATTTTAGTGTACAGTTGGATTCCACTTGTATACAGTTGGTTAGATTTTTGGGAGGCATGATGCCTTTCATAAATATAATACATCATAGGTGTGGCATCAAAAAAACATTTGATTTTTAAGAAAAAACAAAAGCATGATACGGATCCTCCAAAGATGGAATTTGATACACATAGCTTGAGATTGGATAACCAGTCGAGTAGGGCAAGTGCACAGTACGGATGAAGAGATATACCTTGTGTTTCAATCTCCTAAGTACAAACGGACGCAGAACTTGGTGCAGACGATTTATGATCAAAAGATTTTCCTCCTCGGAGAGCAAAGCCTAGCAGCAGAAGAAAGCAAAGTAATTGGATCAACAAAATATAAAGAATAACTTAAGCAACAAGGAAATCGTACTTCCGACTGGAAACGGTAAGAAACATACCTCATCAGCAGAGTTGTCACCATTACTCTCAAATGGTTTGTTAAACCATTGTGAGAAGTCTTCTGATGAGTTGAAGATATTTGGCAAAAGGAAGTTAAGGAGTGCCCAGAGCTCCTCAAGATTGTTCTACATGGACGAAATAATAAATACTTTCAGATCACATCAGCGCACACAAAAAAAACAATTAGTATGTCATATTATATGCCAGAAGAGCATGTCTTCTCAACCCACAGGATGTAAGAAATAAAAATCTCACAGACAATATAAACCTGAAGAGGAGTTCCCGTCAACAGCAACCTATGATTACTGCGATAGTGCTTGAGATCAGCATTCAACTTGCAAGAAGCATTTTTTATGCGATGGCCTTCATCAATTATGATATAGTGCCAATGTATTTTGCTTAGTTTTGGCCGATCATGTTTGTTCATCAAATACTCATATGTTGTCAAAAGAACATTGAACTTTTGATGAACTATTCTTTCCCTGCAATGACAAGTTACCCCAATATTTGCAGCATGAATACAATGGAAGTAACAAAATAATAGTAGAATTGCTAGACAACAATATGACTTAATTGATATGACATACTTGAAAAGCTTCCTCCGCTCTTCTGGTGGTCCAGAATAAACTATTTTGAGCATATCTGGTGCCCAAAAGTTTATCTCCGACTCCCATCCAGGCAGGACAGAGGATGGCACTACCACCAGAAAAGGTCCTCTGTCATTTTTGGCTTCCATCAGGTAACACATTAGGGATATAACCTACAAAATTGTCTCCATGAGATACTCCAAAATTCAAGAGAAAATAACTATGGAATTAAAGTGAACTTCAAAAGGAGAACTAGAGTTTAATAAACTAGGAATCAAGTAAGAGTAACCACTAAAGTAATTACATATTAATGTACCTGAACAGTTTTACCGAGTCCCATCTCATCAGCTAAAATTCCATTCAAATGGTTATTGTAGAGCGAAACCAACCATCGTAATCCATTCATTTGGTACCTGCAAGAAAAATTGAGATTAAACATACTCTAGATGAAGGAAACAGGAAATATCTGCGAGTGGAAATTAAATAATTTAAAAAATTCACTCACAAACATAGATACGCAATATAATTAATTCTGACATTAAAAAACTTACTCCCTTAATTTTCCACCTTTGAGAGAAGTAGGCTGCTCTGCAATGGTCTCCTTTACACTGCAGAAAATAAATTTACTTATTTAGCATCTCAACCAGAGAGATTGAATACTGACATTGAACAGATAACAAAGTTGAATCATGGAAAGTCAAAAGAATGAAGATTCAAATAAAACTAAAGAATCTATGGCGTTAAGTCCTTCAAGACCATGTAAGAGTTTATATAAGCAGAAATTACCTATGTGCCATCATATAGTATTTTTCATTGCTTTCCAAGTAATGCTGCAGAAAAAAATTTTAACATATAAGCAAATCAGGAAATGACACAAAACAAGCATATAACAATGAGCATGCCAGCTAGCAATATGTGCATTTAACCATATATGACAATATCTGAAAGAACCTTAGCCTGATCTGTTTCATCCTCATCACCGAAGTCAATCTCATCCTCCTCAACCACACCAGTGTTTCTATTGTCACCCATGTCGGTATCAAATTTTCTTGCTATTGACTTAGCGTCCTTTAATTTGGATCCAAGCTGTTGGAGGTACTTTTCCGTCTCTTTTAGTAGTTGTTTAACACGATCCGACTTTGCGTCCTACAAGCAATGTGAAAGTATTTATCAGGATAAGTGGAACAGAGGGCAGTGCAGAGAGAAATTTAGTCATACCATACCTGAACCATTCTAAGGTATCCCTCAACATCATTGATTTTCAGCAAATTAATTTTCTCACGCTGGATTCTGTCAATCTTCTCACGATGTATCCGTTCCTTCCTTTTATGAAACTCTTTAGCATACTTATTGAAACCTTTCCAACGTTCTCTCTTCATTTTGAATACATCTTCCAATCTTTCCCTGGAGTTCAGGTTAATTCCAAGAAAACAAAAAATAAGAAAATCAGAAAAGAAGTCATTAATCATTTACTGTTAAAGGAGCAAAGTCACACAATTAATTTGACCAGAAAAAAAGTCACACGATTAACCCCAAGGAGGACAGTAATTGCATACCTATGAACTTCAATCTCACTGAAGAACTCCTTCTGTCTCTCACGAATTCTTTTTTGACGCTCTTCCTTCATTTTTTGTTCATATCTTTCAAGTTGCTTTGATTTCCTCCCAATTCTGTGTTTCTTGATTGATTTTAAGCGCTCTATGTCAGCTGCTATTGGTTTGAAAAAATCGTTGAGAATTTCACTGCCAAAAAATTGTCACAAGGTCACAAGAACTGAACAGATAATGTTAAGCAATGACGGGTGACATAGGAAAAGCCTAAACAGTTCTAAACAATATAAATAATCTTGGCTACCATAGGGGAGAGGAGGAGCATGAGACCACCAGAGCTCTCTGGAGAACCGCCGGAGTCTAGTATACATACAAGAAAATGTTCACAGACTGCAAATTTGTAACCACATAAGCATTTTAGACACCAGCTTAAGGAAGAACATGTTCATATACTATGAGTACCATACACACAAGCATTTGAAACCACTGCGCAGCTCTTATTGAGAATATTTTTATAAGATCCAGTAGAAACTAAAATCATCTAGGACCCAACTACTCAGCTGGTTCTTTTCAGATTTATATTATTATAAATCTCAGCTACTATGTAACTTAATCTTTTTGAATCCACAAATTAATAATACCTCAGAGTGCCAATTTTCATTCAAAAATCTTCGAATTAGTTAAATGAGGTCTTGTATTAAAATGAGAATTAAAAAATTATATCATATCTCTAAAGATCAAACTTGCAACACTCGAAGTGAACGCTATAAATTTGCAAAATGGTTGACAGCTTGTCATACTTCCTTGAAATGAAGGTATCTATTAGGAGAGGCAAAATTAGAAAGCAAGGCAGAAGTAACAATGTGGTACATTGATACATATTAAACTTGCAAATAATTCACCGTAGAAATATCAAATTTGTTGACTATGTGACACCCTTCGTAGAAAATAAGATATCCACTAGTGGAGGCAAAGTTAGAAAATAAGGGAGTAGGAACAATGTGGAATACATCTAGATATGTATAAAAAAGTAAGTTGAACTAGATCAATCACCTCCGTAGACGGCGCTGCAGCTCCAGCAATTGAAGCTTTTTCAGCTCAATGACACTTTTTGTTTTTGCAGAGATATCCTCAGAGGAGCTCACCGATTCCTGCCACATAAATGAAGATGAGTATTTATCACATCGAGCAATGAAACTTAACTGGGATGTAAGAGCCATTGTACATAAATAAGGTTATAGCAATCTATGGACATTAAAGATGCTTATGATTGTCACAAGCACGTGTATCAGACGCTGGAAGAGGAGATCATCAAATGGTTCTGACAGATCAAAAACAGCTGATGCAAGGTGCAGTGATATCCTTTCATAGACACACTCAAGATCAATAAAAACGAAAAACAATGCAACAGGAAAATCATAAATGCCAGCTTCAATTTGGTTATTATCTCGGCATCAATGACATCATTGGGCACTCAACATGCAGTTTAATTTACCATTTTGCAGCTAAGGAAGAAGAATAACCAACCATACAGTTTTTTTTCATCTACACAGACTAAATGGTGGGTAGTTGCTTTGGTTATTGAGAACCGTGGAATAACAGTGAAGGAGATAGACAACTTTAGTTCTCAAAGTGCAGTCTTTTCTGTTTAAGTCCCCAGAAGTGTAGCTCGACAACTGAATGGAAACGGGAGATTTAACGATTGAGAGAATATCTATTATTCTAAGGAAAAATAGGTTTAGTTTTGAGCAATTTGGCACTTGAAAACTACTTCCTTTTAGAGGGAAACGCTTGCGGCTCTTTCTCTTCAAACACAGTCCGTCTATGCAGCGTAATAAAAGAAACATGATGACACCCAAATGGTTAGAATGAAGCTGGAAAGCATATTATTGTACTACATGGAACTTACATCTGATGTGTATTCACTATTTACACCATTCTTGTACTTAAAATGGGCAATATGATCTTTTTTGTTTTGAAAAGATCTCATAGGTGAATCCTGACCATGTCCCTATCTGTGTTTGTCTACACCTCCTATTTATTTCTCTTTTTTGGGGGAACATAATCCATGCATAAAAGACCAATCAACTTGAAAGCACAGTATGCAATTCACCCAAATTTTAAAAGTATTAGCAACTAGAACTCTCGAGCAAAGGGCATAACACAAGAATATTCAGAAAGTTCCATTGCTTTACTCACAGAAGGCACCAGCTAAGTAACAAGTTCCATTGACAAGGTAAGACCCCCAACCCCCAAAAAAAGGTTGATGCACTGCTTAGTGCTTACACATGTAGGTGGTTTTAGGTGAATGAAAATTCTGTCAAGCCAAAGAAGAAAGCCTGACATAACATGAGGATTCTATGAGTCATGGGCCATTGAGCAAACAGTACATTTAATTACTGCAAACCCACCCACCCCCCACCCTGATGCACCAACCCATGAAAGAATAAAACAAATCAAAATCAGAAAAAAAGGAAAGTGAACAGAGAACAGAATAAAGAGAGATTTTTCATTTCAAGGTATCACAAAATATCGTGATGACCATGATGGGGAACAAAGCCAACTAAATTCATTCCCACTTGGAAGTTCAGACCACTTTTTGAATGGAAAATTAGAGATCTTATCTACCGAACTCACATGAAGAAGCTAATATGGAATCAAGTTTCACCAGAAGAAGGCCTTAGACAGCTACCAATACAATCAGCGTTAACAAGCTAACCGAATATCCAGTCTATACAAAATACTGATAAGAGCATTGCATCCTATAAGGGAAGAAGGATTTTCAATAGCAAACCTTCAACTTCGCTGCACAAGAAGCAATTCTTTTTTCCGTTTTTTGCTGTTTCTCCGACCATTTCTGTTCACTAAGATGTTTCCTTTTCTGCCGATCCAAAATCCATTTCTCCATCATTGTATGCCTTGGAGATAGTAACCTATCTGTGGATGCTGAAATATTTTCATCCTCTTGATCTGTTTCTTGCACTGTAAATGGACTTAATGTGCAGATGTTAGAACTTTATGTGCAGATGTTAGAACAATAACTAGTCATATAAATATACGTGCAAATATAACTATATAAGTATGTACGTATAGTCAACACACTGAAAAATCAGTCCCCTAGATGAAGTTTGACACCACACCACAATAGCAAAAAAGGGAAGAAAAGAAAAGAGGCATATTGCATATAAGTTATCGGAAGAAGTTTGTCTTACCTAGATTCCCAAAGCCCCAAAACCAAATCCATAAAAGGGAAAAAAGGCAAATTTTTAATGAAATTGATAAGAGATGAAATTCGTATCGAGAAATGTTATTCAGACCTTGTGACAGATTTTTCAGCATTATATTTGAATCCTTCACTTGCATCATTATAGGACTCTGATTAATTGCTCCAGGAACAGATTTCCACTGTTGCCTCAAGGGTAAACTAGGCAAGTTACTATCAGCATGTCGATTTCCTTGAGCATTGCTATCAGCAGCACAATCTTTCATTAGCAGACCAGATTCATGGGTATTGGCAGAGGCAGGTGGTGATACCTTTGACGCCTCAGTTCCACTCCAACCACTAAGATCAGGCTTCATTTGCATGCTTGTGCCCGTAACAGAGGAAGCTTGGGGAAACATTCCTGGTTGTTCAGTATTTGCGAGAGCATGCTCATGATTATTGGGACCTAAGGGTTTTGAATCAATTGGTACTCCTCTAAGAGCAGATGCCTGTGATTCTGTAGCATCCCGGATGGGCACTTCAGCATCCTGAATCATTCTCATCTTTCTTTGAGGCCTCCTTTCGTCCGCATGCTCAGAAGGATCAAGCTGACTACTTTTATCTTCCATCAAGTTAGCATTCTCAGCCTCCATTGACGAATTTGTATCAGCAATAACTCCAGAGGACGTAGGCCCAGAAGAAAGCCTGTCAATTTCGCCAGCTCCTCCTAGTGGCCGTGTGACTTCAGATGCACTGCCTTGGTCAGTAAGCAGTTGCTCCCTTCCTGTATGGTCAACCAATTCTCTGTGATTTACATCTATAGAACACAGCATAATAGCACATGACACAGGTTATATGACTTAATCAGACTAGTATAAAAGAGAGATATCAAGCAGTAGATACCTTCTTTGGGATAGAAGTTGCCAAGCGCAATTTCAAGATGAAGCTTCTTAGGCATTAAACCATTCCTACAAGTGGGAAGGATATTGAAAACTGTGGTAGCTGGACGCAAAAATTTCTTTGCAAAATGACTAACACAAAAACCAAATCCATCGTTCTACATACCTAAAAGCCAAAAACACAAGACATTGTGCTCTAAGCTGTTTCAAATGATGTTCTTTGAAAGGCATGGCAGATACAGGAGCCTGAGCCGCAACAGGTAACTTCCCTGCATCTCTGATAGTTTCACTTCTAAGCATACTCTTCTCCGGGACATTGTTAGGCATGCCCCCCTGTAGACACAAACAAATTAAGGCAAAGATGAAGCATACAGAGAAAACAAATACTGCTGAAAAAGAATAACCAACTAAATACAACCAGAGTTGTTTTTCATTGAGGTTCTATAATTCAGCAAGCTATTTTCCAATATGATGTCAGGAAACAGACTGTGTGTGCATAAGAATAAGCTGAGCACATGAAATCTTTCTTGTTTCAATAGTACAAGGTTTTGACTTTATAGTGTATATAACACCAACTATGCCTTAACCCCAAACTAGATAAGGTCAGCTCTTTGAATCCTCACTATCCATGTCGCTCCATGCAACCAGTCCCAATCCAATATTTAAGAAGACGTTTTGACCTTATACCAAACAATGACAGCTTTCACTTTATACTGCAGAATGAATTACTTAGAAAACGCAAAATCGGAATGGTTTTCTTCATGTACGAGCATAAATTGAATAAACAAAAACAATAATTCAGCAGATAATCTATGCGAGCGTTCATTTAATACAGCAAATCTCTAAAAGGAAAAAAAAAATCTAACTGAATCTAGAAAAGGAGGAGGTGCACTCATTTCCAAAAACAGTATTAGTTTTATCCCAATAACAAGGTACAAAGTAGTCGCAGGGACTTAGCTACTCAACTCTGTTTTGCATTACTTAGATAAGCATCTATTGGAACTAGATATCACGTTTAGAGAATCTTTACTGAAAACAGAGGACTTATTAGGTAGAAAATATTACCAGAGGAGCAGAACCCGTTATTTTGTTTTGATTTTTATTGTTAAAGGTAGTATATTGATAGCAGCATCAAGTAAGTGCTGTGAAACAATTACAAGTGGAAGCTACATCGCGCGTTACGTAATGAGCTCAAAAAAGCAACCATGGCCCCAATGTCATTTGCAATAGCCATGTTATACCCAACAAAAAAGAGTAAAGAAATACAGCTGTATTTAATGCTAATTAAAGATTCCAATTTGCTTTCGAAAACACTTGCATTCCTTTCTTTCCAAATAGTCCACCAGACCACTGAAGAGATGGTTTTCCAAGTTTTCCTCTTTGCCTTTCCTAAACCACCTAAATGTAACTCCTTTTTTGTCAATGGCATTGTCCAAGTGCAAGGTGTTAAAAGAGAAGCTCCATATCTGTGAGGTAAAGGAACAAAGAAGAAATAGGTGATTGATATCCTCTGATTGATTACCACAATTGCCATTGTCCAAGTGCAAGGTGTTAAAAAAGAAGCTCCATATCTGTGAGGTAAAGGAACAAAGAAGAAATAGGTGATTGATATCCTCTGATTGATTACCACAAAGTGAGCACCTACTGCATATTTTCATACCCCTTTTCTGAAGATTTTCATGTGTAAAACAAGCTTCCTTAGCTACCAACCACGAAAAACATCCCACTTTCATTGGTGCTCTGTTGCGCCAAATGCATTTCCAAGGTCACTTCAAGATAGGAGAATGTTTTAACTGCTGGTAGCATGCTTTAACAGAGAAAAGACCTTTTGCATCATGTTTCCACCTTTTTTTTAATAAGGTAAATTGTATTAATCAAAAGGGAGAGAACTCCCGTATACACGAAGTATACCAAAGACGTAGAGAATTTACATCAGAACATGATTCTCTACAAAAAACGTCCAATCTTCTATACAAGTAGGGGCTAAATGAGTGCACCAAAAAGCGATCAAAGATAAAAGACTATTCTTAAGATGTGAAAAAGGAAACTCAATCTCCTCAAAAGCTCTCTTATTTCTCTCCCCCCATACTACCCACATGAGAGCTAACGGGGCGAACTTCCACGCCTTCTGCTTTCTTCTTCTCCGAAAACCGCCCCAGCTATGTAACATTTCCTTTACAGTGCTTGGCATCACCCATTGAACACCAAAAAGATTCAGGATTGCCCTCCACAAAGCAGAGGACACAGGGCAATGCAACATAAGGTGATCAACTTCTTCCCTGAGCTTTTGCACATGTAGCACCAACTAACAAGTGTAATTCCCCTCTATTCGGAGATTTTCAGCAGTCAAGATCACTCCCCTTGCCGCTAGCCATGCAAAAAAGCACACCTTCGTGGGCGCCCTAGGAATCCAGATCGAGGAGTATGGAAAAGTGGTCTCCTCCCTCACCAACATACTCTGGTAAAAGGACTTTACGGTGAACAAACCATCGCCACGCAAGCCCCATCTCCAAGAGTCACAGGATGGCTGAAGCCTGTCTTGCCCGTATAGCAGCGCCAACAAAACTTGGAGCTCCGCAATCTCCCAATCTTGCATGTTCCTCCTGAATGAGAGGTCCCATACTACCCCTTCAAGCTCCTTGCGAATCTGTTGGACCATCAGTTCTTTCTGGTTTGAAACTCTGAAGACGTGGGGGAAGGAGACCCTGAGAGTATCCTCTCCACACCACCTATGATTCCAAAAGTTGATTCTCCTTCCATCTCCCACCCTGTAAGTGATGTTGTCACTGAATGCTTCCCAATTCTTCATGATACTCCTCCACATGCCACAACCGAAAGGTGTTTTGATCGCCTTGGTCCTCCAACCCCCTCTCGTTGAGTCGTACTTTTCTACTATGACCTCCCTCCATAGAGCATGCTCTTCTACCCCGAATCTCCACAACCACTTCCCCATTAAAGCTCTGTTAAAAACCCTAAGATCTTTCACTTCAAGTCCACCCCACTTCTTTGGGGAAGTGACTGTCTGCCAATTCACTAGATGAAACTTTCTAGTTTCATCCGCCGCATCCCACAGAAAGTTCCTTTGAAGTCGCTCCAGTTTTTTTGTGATGCACACCGGTGCTTGCAACAGTGATAAGTAATAGGTGGGCATACTCGATAAAGTGCTTTTGATAAGCACTTCCTTACCTCCTTTTGACAAATACTGTTTCTGCCACCCTGCTAATCTTTTTTCAACCCGTTCGATCACTGGATTCCAAACCGTAGTATCCTTATATGAAGCGCCCAAAGGGAGACGCAGGTAAGTAGTGGGAAGGGAACCCACCTTGCATTTGAGAACACCAGACAAGGCATCAATATTAGTAACCACACCTACCGGGAAAATCTCACACTTGCCGATGTTGATTTTGAGTCCTGATACTAACTGAAACCACTGCAGGACCTGCTTCAGGTAGGTCAACTGATTCATGTCGGCATCACAGAAAACCAGTGTGTCATCCGCAAAAAGCAAATGTGAGACTCTTCGGGCACTGAGCACTCCAATCGGAGCTGAGAATCCTCTCAAGAAACCTCCGCCCGTCGCACGATCCATCATCTTGCTCAGAGCATCCATCACTAGAATGAATAACATGGGGGATAGGGGGTCACCTTGCCTGAGACCCCTGGAGCTGCCAAAGAAACCACACGGGCTACCATTAACCAGGACAGAGAATCTGACTGAGGAAATGCAGAACTTTATCCATCCCCTCCATATTTCCCCAAACCCCATCCGCATCATAATGAAGTCCAGGAACTCCCAATTGACATGGTCGAAATCCTTCTCAAGATCCAACTTGCATAGTAAGTCGGGTTCTCTATTTTTCCAACGCATTCTGGGAGGACTAAACAGTCATGTCAAGTACCTTCTTAAATCTGTTGGAAAGCACTTTAGAAATAATCTTGTAAATGCTCCCCACGAGACTAATAGGCCTGTAGTCTCTGATACAAGATGCACCTTCTTTCTTAGGCACAATAGTAATAAAGGAAGCATTGATACTTCTCTCGAAAACACCATTCGCATGGAAGTATTCAATGGCTTCCATCAACTCCCCCTTGATGGTGTCCCAGAAGAACTGAAAGAAAGCCAAAGAGAAACCATCAGGCCCGGGGGCCTTATCGCCAGCACAACACGACACAGCCTCGTGCACCTCCTCCTCCTCGAAAGCCCTTTCTAGCCACTCGATGTCTCCCTCCCCTATATGGTTGAACTCTACTCCCCCAAAGTCGGCCTCCAACTAACTTCCTCTTTATATAAGTTCTCATAAAACCCCGTTATCGCCCCTTTTACCTCCTCCTCTCCCTCAATCCTCACCCCATCCACAACTAAAGACTCTATGAAGTTTCTCCTTCGATTTGTGACCGCCACCCTATGGAAAAACTTGGTATTCGAATCCCCCTCCTTTAACCAGAGCACCCTTGATTTTTGCCGCCAACTAGTCTGCTGAGCTATTGCTAACTCGACTATTTCCCTTTTAACCTCCCCCAATCTCTCTTTCTCAGATTCATCCAACTCCCCCGCCCTTTCCCCTCTTTCTAAGTCCCCCAATTCATGCATAAGCTCCCTCATTTTAACCTCTACCCTCCCAAAAAACCCCTTATTCCACCTAATAATATCTCCCTTGAGCAATTTGAGTTTCTTCGAAAGACGGTATGAAGGTGACCTTGATACCCCGTAGCATGTCCACCATTCTTTCACCTTGTCCCCGAATCCTGGCACTTTCAACCACATGTTTTCGAATCGGAAAGGAGCACGCACCCCCCTCCCTCTGCATCCATCTAGCAAAATAGGCAAATGATCCGAAGTCAACCTGGGTAAAGGAATCTGCAGCACATTCGGCACCAGTTCATCCCATGAGGGAGATGTCAGGAATCTATCAAGTCTAGACCTTGAGTTGGAATCCTCCGCCCTGGCCCAAGTAAACCTTTCCCCTGACTGAGGAAGGTCAATGAGAAAGTGATCATTGATGAAGTCAGAAAACTCCTCCATGGCCCTCAAAATCACACTACACCCTAATCTCTCCTCCGGGAATCTAATAGTGTTTAAGTCTCCCCCTAGAACCCATGGAATGTCCCATTCCCCCATAATATTGGCCAGTTCAAAGACACCTTGGGCCCTTCACCTACCGGCCCATACACTCCCCCAAATCCCCACTCCACCCCACTCACTCTATCTTTGACGAGAGCTGCCAAAGAGAAAACTCCCTTCCTAATCTCCTTTACCTCCAAGCTTCTATCATCCCACATAAGTAGAATGCCTCCGGCAATTCCCGCTGCTGGGACCCAATCATATTTCACCCAACTACCTCCCCAGACACTTCTCAGGATCGCATCCGACAAAACTTCCATTTTGGTCTCCTGAAAACAAACTAGGTTGGCACCCCACTCCCCAACTCCCACTTTGATGATGGCCCTTTTGTTTGGGTCATTCATCCCCCTGACATTCCATGAAAGGATCTTAACTTCCATAAGCAACAATAGCCCCCATTTCCCCACCCCCCCAGCCGAGGTCCCTTTCTCCATGTCACACACTCGACCCCTTCTCTGATACACCACTACATCCCCTATTTTATTTTGATTAACACCTTTACCCAACTCCCTCCCCGCGCCTTCGTAACAAGGTTGTTTCTCAATCTCCCTCAACAGTTCTAGCACCCTATCTTCCTTCTCTTCAAAAGAAACACCTAAGAACTTCCCAAAGTTTAATAGTTTATCCTCCATCCATAAGGACATATCCCCTTCTCCAATCCGTGACGAAATTGGACATGCGTCTTCTGTAATTACCTTTTCCTTGCCCCTACCGGAGGAATGCAAGACCATAGCATTGCCAGTAATAAGAACTCTGGGTGCCGGGTGGATCACGTCGTTTCTTTGAGAGGCACCTACCTCAGGAATTAATGCCTCTCTTGGAGGAGATTGTATTGTAACCTCAGCACATCTAAGCACAGTGGGAGATGAGGGGGCGATGGAGCTGGGTCCATCAGAGGCGGGGGGCGTGGAATAACACCGCCAGCTTTAGCCGGTGCTGCCCCTGGAACAGTGGCCGAAGAGGGGCACAAGTCCCTAGTGCTTGGTGAAGAAATAACACTGTGTGAGGCATCATTGCCAGAAGAAGGAGGAGTGACTGCTCCCATATGTTTAGGAGCCTTAACGGACGCAGCTTGATATAAACTGGGGCCCTTTGGATCGATTCTAATAGAATTGGGAAAAGTTGATGGGCCCATGTGTGGAGGCCCAGGACTATGCTTGCTGAAATCTTTCCTGACCCTATGATTGTTAAAAGAGTACCGACCCATTCTACCTTTCCAGCCCGCATCACTAACCCATTCACGTCGTTTCCTCCTGTTAAAATTTTGTCTTCTTCTCCCAAAATCAAACCTCTCGTCACTTCTCGATCTACCGTCTGTTTCCAGCTTAATCCACTGATCCGGTGAGCCCTCCCCTCCCCTCGGAAACTGATTTCCCCTTCCCTCCCTTCTATTTGACCTTTCCTTTTCTTCCGCCAAAATCACAGGCATAAAGATAGGGCGAAATTCAGGGCTCAACCAAACCCTGTAGCTCAAGTAGCCATCTTCCACCACAGTGGAGACAGGGATTCTGCCTCCTTTCCTCACCACAATCCTTACGCGCAAGAGATCGTGCAAGCTGCAAGTGACATCAATGAAACCCCCACAGATTTTCCCAACCTTTTTGAATAGGTCAAGACACCAGAGATGCACCGGGAGACCCACCATGTTGACCACCAATGTTTCGCCAGCGAAACGAGGGTCGAGACACCCATCGTGCTCCACCCATCTGTCTAACTTTAAGAAATTCCCGTCGAACCACTTGTTTCCTCTGACAAGAATTTCTGAAGCTTGAGACTCGTCGACGAATCGAAAAAGATATTGCGTGTCCCCCAATTGCGATATTTTCAGCCCGTCCTTGACGTTCCATGCCTCTGCTACCCAGTTCCTAACAGCTTCTGGAGAACCAACCCATTTGGAGAAAGACCCAATCAAACAAGAGTCCAAGAAACCTTTACGCCTGAGAGTGTGCTCCTCGGACAACGAGAAGTGTGGCTCCTGCCCTACGTCAAGCTTTCCCTGGCATCTTCCCCCAAGTTCGAGAGCTGGCCAAGATGCAGCTTTGCTAAAAGACATGCTTTCCAATTTTCTAGATTCTAGGGAGAAGTAGGAGCTTCTCTCTGTAGAGTCCGTCATAGCTAAACCAAGAGCCTCGCGAGGAGACTGACTGAAGAAGAGAAAGTGAGAGGGAGTGAAATCTGGCCGGAAAAAGACACCTCTGTCGCCGGGAAATAGCAAAAGTGGTCGGAAGTTGGAGGTTGATGGATGGGTGAGGTCGGAACAGCCTCGCAAAGAGGCTGTCTGAAGGAAAAAAGTTGGGATCTGGCCTGGAAAGGTGTCACGCGCCGGCGCGTGGGCTAGGGGTGGTCGGAGATCTACCGCGCGTGACGGCGTATGGGGTGTCAGATCCCGGCGATTCTTTTTGAGGTAGTGTCGCGACAGGGTTGGCTCTCGGATGGTGGTGGTGAAGGGGTGGGGTGGGGTGTCTGTGTGCTACAGTGTCTTAGAAGGGGATTTCTTTATGTCCATTAGGGTATGGCGCCATTTGCACATTAAAGATTCATGTTTCCACCTTATAGAGCTCTGGAAAGAAAATGGGGGAAACTATGAAGTTGGAGCAACAAAGAACAAAGGTTATCCATTTCCTAGTCAGTAATATTGCGTCTAAGTGAGATCTTCCAGCCAAGGTTCGACCTAATATGCTTCTCGTTATGAGGTTCAAAATATGTACCCAGAAGAGATCCATAATAAGTTGTTGTCACAAAACCACAATTCTACCATCATCTCCAAACATCATAAAAACAAGAAACTGATGACACCAAAAGACATAGGCAGTTTGCACCCTATTGAGATTGGCTAAGTTCCTCCTGAAAATAAGCTTCCACAATTTGATGCTTGTGCTAAATCCATTAAAAATTAAATTTCACACTTGGATATGTGAAATGATGTGGATAACTGTTTTCTATTACATCCAGACTTACTCTAAGCAATGCTCGTGTTACTGTGATTTCTCCTTTGCTTCCAAACCATTTTTTTAAAATATTTTGTAAGTAGGAAAATATATAAAGCGAACATTTTGCAAACTGGTACCAGATAATCCATTATGTTCCTAAAAACTATGAAGAAGTCTACACACAGGAGATACACTTTTTGTGGAGAATCCAACTCCAGCCAGTCTGGGCGAAAGGACCAATGCTCCGCGACTTGAAAAACCAGAGAGGATACTTTTAACAAGATTTATGAAGCCCGGGTTTTGGTGATAATTCCATTGATGCTCTTGAAACACCTATAAAAAGATTTTACATGATGCTGATGCTAAATCCACAGGAATGTGATCTTCATGCTTTGGTATGTTCCCCCAACCATCTGTCTCTTCCCAGATGAACTGCCTTGGCTTTCCTATTATCCTTTCCAGCTGGTCGGAACCAAATTAAATAAAAAGTCCAGCATTACAATAGCTAGTTTCTCTTATAATAAACTGCATGTGTAGCATGGCCTCTCTAAGAACTTTCCTCCCTTACCATTAACTATCCCAAAAAAAAAGGTGTTTCCTGTCACTAATGTATCGGGTCGAAGTTGCAAGTATAGCAGCAATTAAATAGCAACCAAATGCAGAAACATTGTGAATCCAACATCAAAACTAAACACGTGTTTTTTTTAATCCGTAAAAACAAATATAGACTTATTTATGTCAAATAAACATAGAATATCATAAAAATAGCAGTTGTCAGATGACACATTCACAAATCTTTGTCATACAACTAAAAGCTCGCTATAAGGAAAAAAATGTCATCAAATATATAGCTTAATTTGAAAGGATACAGTGGAAATAAGGAAAATAAGTACCTGACTGATCTTGCTAGCATTTCCCAACATACTAGATCCTCCTTCATGCTCTAGTGCTCTTCCCGCTGCAGTTCTGCCGGCAACAAGATCAACCGAGGTTGAACCAGAGAAAGGTTCCGTGCTTCCATCTTTGTGGAATTTTGCTGCATAACCATGATTATCAATTGAAGGACTTCCAAACTGCACTGGACTTGAAATTCCTGGTTCTACTGGCTGAGATGAATTAGACGCAGAAGGCACCATTACAGGAACTTTGACGCCTGTACCTGAATAGAGCAGCACTTTGCAACATTAAATTGCACTGGATAACAGAACTAAATTTCAATACATTCTCCTGATAGGAAAAGTTCTTCACTCAGCTCAACAGGAAATATTAGCATTGCTCCTACACTTGGAATGGCCGGTACAAATGGCATAACAAGCATCCATTAGCCACCCCACCCCCGCCAAAGTGGGAAAAATTAGCAATCAACATAGTCGAGAGGGTACATGAGGGGGGGTGCATTCTTTTTACATTAGGATCTCACATTCAGAAGGAACCTACAAGATCTGGTAGATGGGTGAATACCAAGACCTAGTAGAATTAACATACAACATGAATAGATTGCAAATGCATGACATGTGGAAATGGGAGACATGGAGGATGGACAATTCTCAGTCAAATCGTACTACCAGGAATCTATTGGAGAGGCCGTGAGGGATGAAGGGATTTCCCGCATCTATCGATTTGGATACCTAGGGCGACCAGAAAACTGTGTTTCTTTGTGTGTTTGGCATGTAGGAGAACGATAATGACAGCCGAAAACCTAAGGAATATGAGGATCACATATATCAGTTGTTGCCATATGTGTAGATGTTCTGCATCACCTCGTATTACATTGTCAAGTAGCTACCGCGGTACTGCCCATGGTGGGAGGTTCTGAATTTGTTTTACAATACAGTGGGTCATGCCGAGTACAGTAAAAGAGGAACTATATAGCCGGGCTTTAAGGGAGAAAATACTCAAGGCATGAGATGGTGCCCCACTAGCACCTACGTGGATATTATGGAGGAAGAGGAATAGGAGAGCTTTTGAAGGGGTCGAGAATGTTTTTGTATATGTGAGAAGTAGCATTGTGTCTCTATTTTTTTTTTTTGGTGCAATACGAGGTTCTTTTTTGGATAGATGATTAGGTGACTTTTGTGAAAAATAATATTTTGGTCTAGGTTCTCTACTTTATGGTATACTACTTATATTCTGGAATTTCCCAGTATCAATAAAATTATTTACCTTATCAAAATAATCAAACCCTCCAAAAAAATGGCTAACTTGCATTCACTCGCTCCTTATGCAAAATAGGAACTCGTCCAACAATTCAATTATTCGTTGACTCTCTTTTTGATGAAGTAAGTGATATCAATAAAAGGCATCACGCAAAAGCGGTGAGTACAAGATATAGCATTTAAGCTTGCAAAAAAATTTAGTTGGCGTCTATAATAACTAACTAAGCCAGAACTAAAGAGCTAATGAACTCCATCTGTTGACTCTCAAGTTTCAATTTATCAACAAAAGCAAAGGCTTTAACTCCTCAATTTGTTTTTAAAAGTAATGGAGATGTTCGCACTTTCGTACACTTAGTTGTACCCCAACTCTTCGACCGCCAAGCCACCCTTTCAAAGTAGCATTCTCCTTGATTTTATGTCAGTCGTCAAAGTGCTTTATCAAAAAAATGTCAGTCGTCAAAGTGGTTCCATAACATCATCCAGAAGAAACAGTAAATTGCTCGCGAAGAAAGCTACTAAAATCTTTTGGCGATGAGACATGGTTATCTGTTTTTTTCAGTTTCTTCTCCATTCTCCATCATAAATTTAATGTAGAAAATGCGAAGTAACAAAGGCTTATTGGCCATCTACATATGTTTTGTCACATTATAATCTTCTTTTTTTATTCGGTGAATATTAGTTTCCAACACCAGACAATATGAATGATCTGCCATGTTTGCAAATAAGCAGACAAATTCCTTTTGCACTTACCACCTATGTGTGGTGCAGATGCTTGATAAATACCATGTCCACTGCCGCTTGGACCACTAACTGCACTGTTTGACGCATATGCATCTGGTTTTACCATCTCGTTTCCCAGCAAATTGGCTTTCGATTCTCTAGTTACCCCGGCCCTCTGTGAAGATCCTGCAATAACACTCTCGACTCGTAAAATATGAAAGAACAGCCAGCAAAACATGAGCTTGAAATGCTTGCATTGAGATATTACTGAAGTACATAAATTGAAACAAATATCATTTTACCAGCTACTTGTGATGATGCAGCTTCTCCTACTTGCACTCCCGCAGACATAGGAAGACGCGAGGACATTAAAGCCTCAATATCAAGACCATGTTGCTTGACAACAGTCTCCATGGCCCTTGAATCAACAAAACAGTAATTAGGAAAGTTAAGAGAGCTGTAACCGTACAGGCAAGTCAGAATAGGTATGGAGAACTTTGAACTGTATGACAATCACTTTTCAGTAGCTTTAGTTTTAACCAGCCAATCGCTGCTTTAGGATGCATTTTATTAAGCCAGGAATGCATAATATCATGGGCAACTATCATTATACAGTGATAATTTATATTTCCCACCATAACTGGAAAGTACAATAAGACAATGGTAGAAAGAACCGTTACTGAACAGAGAGACAATTGATAAAGGGGTTGGGAACAAATAAGGCAGGCAATATGCAAGAAATTCTATAATGCTCTAAATATATGGATAGTGTTTAGACACTATACCTTGATATTACTTGATAGGGCATTGAGTTCTCCTTCCCGCTGGATCTCATATGTTGTAAAATCTAAGTCAAGAGTAGTACAACTTAATACACGTAAGCAACTCAAATTTTGAAAGGCATACAACATAAGAGATGTAAACACACCACATAAAGCTTTGTAGCCAATTTTGTCGGCTCGTCTTTAGACTCTTGAATAAGCTTATGCAGAAACTTTGCTGCCTCCAGCTCAACATTATTTGGATTAGCCATCTTGCTCAAACTACACAAAATTGCAAAAAGTCAAATCTAGCAACTCATAACTCTTATCAAAGGCCCCATGACTTGGTCGCAACATTCAATTAAACATCATAAAGAAAGGGAAAACAAAAGAAGAGCACGAAATATCCACTTCCAACTTCCACCCAGTTGCAACATTTCAAAAGAATAACTCAACAGCATGTGGGCACCATTAGTTCGTAGTACACAATACTGAAACAAGCAACTAATGAAGGTGCTAGTGGCTTTCTAGAGCAAGCCCCTTGTATTGGTCGAGTGCTTAACTTCATCCTTCTCATATCCATCCACGCCATTGGTTTGTCAAGAAGATTGCATCATGAGTTCGACTTTCATTTCCTCCACTACGGACATGAACTGGCAGGCAAAATTACATGAGAAGAACCTCTTGCTGGAGTCCACTCCCCAGAACCAAGGAGTCCCAGGCAAGGGCGGAAACCACCACACAGCCCCCTCCCCCTAACTTTTCTAATTAAATTTCAACCTTTAATTCAGAAATTCTCCAGGAAAAAATCCCTTCTAAACCATATTGAATTTTTAGGTAAAATTTTCCAGTTATTCCTCTCATAGACGGGAGCTTTGGCGCAACGGTGAACATTGTCGCCCTTGTAGCTCTGTGACTAAGAGGTCACGGGTTCAAGCCGCGGAAACAGCATCTTGCAGAAATGCAAGGTAAGGTTGCAACACTTCCCCGGACCCCGTGCATAGCGGGAGCTTAGTGCACCGAGCTTCTCTTTATTCCTCTTCCACACAATTTACTGCTCCTCGTCACAAATCATTCCTACCATTGTTTCATTATACAATTAAATCCCCTAAACTACAACAAATTTCCATTCTTAAACAAGAAGCTAAAACCACTTAGAACCCAAAAAGGGTTTTTAAAAAAACTATTTATTACAACCACAGTTAAGTTTTCCTAACCAAATTTGAAATGTTGCTTCTCTATAAGTGCGCTTTGGTGTTTTAAAGGTCGAACACAAACTTTTCACTATTTCAAGTCGAGGAAAAATCTAAAAATTTTAATCTACTAAATACAGCTAAATATAATACTAATCAATCGTAACTCAACTTTTACTCTAATTACTACTGAACGGTTCCAATTAGCAAAGATCAAAACTAGGGTTTTTACCTGATGGCAGTTTGAGGAATGAACCAGATGAGCTAGAGAGAGAGAGAGAGCTACATGAATATATAAAAACAAATGTAGAAAACAGTGTCGAAGAATCGATTCTCCTACTGTTTTGAGCTTTGTGATTCTTCGATTGATGGGAAGTGAATGAAATTTCAGCTGAGAGTTTTCTGCAAGTGTGTTTCTTTTTGGTAAATAAAAGGAGTTTGAGTTGTGAAGATTGAAGAATTCTGTTTTAGTGCTTCAACTTTTTGGTTTTTCCTCTTTGGTCCCCCATCTGAGAAGATTCGTGTTTTCGGACCCTTGACTTCTTCTCTGCTTACTTTGACCCCAGAAAGAAGTAAGACCGTCTTTCAACTTTCAACGTATTGTATAATTTTTATCAAATTACACCTGCTTGTAGATTTTTTTTTTTTCATCCAAATTTTCTTTGTATTAATAACCTATAAAAATATTTACAATCTATACTGAAACTCTATGAGAAACCAAGCTTGGACATGCTGCCCCAAGACTTGGTGAGCCATATAAACTAAGCTAAGAGTCAAAAAGAATCAGTACACCCTACTAAACTGATTTGTCTATTTTCCAAGGCCTACCTATGGGTAGAAATTCAACTCTTCCAATCTCTTATGCATTCTAGGCTTCATAGATCCCTTACAGCGAATCTCCTGAATCAGGACACGCACAAGTTGATCAGCTTGACTATGTATTACTTGAAATATATGCATGTTCCTCTTTTGTCATATGAAGTATACGCAGCCTGCAATAACCATCCTGTAGATTGTACCATTTGCATTCCTTTTTTTGCATGTGCGACTGCCCATACTTGTTCATTGCTCCAAGTCATCGGTTGTCTGTAAATACCATGCCATTTAAGTATTTTGCCCCATACCTCTGTAGAGAATTTGCATCCAAAGAATAGGTGATCAATACATTCTTCTTCCTCGTTACATAGTGTACATAGCATCTTATTTGTCACCCCCGACTTGTGCAATCTATCATTTGTGCTTAATCTGCCATGTAATGCCAGAAACGGGATGAAGAGCCATTTTGGAGCTCCTATATTATTACATATTAGCTTCCTCCACGGTACTTTTTGGAAGTCACCCCTAAGCTTGAGGTACATCTTGTGTATGGAGAATGTTTTCAATTGCATCACATCATTTTTGTCCAGCCTTACATCTTCAAGTATTCTCTTTGCCTTCTATATATTTCTTTATAATCCAAGAATCTTGTGTTGGCTCAGCGTCCCATACCTGTCACTCTTTATATAGTAGGTGTGCACCCATATTACCCATAGTTTATTCTTCTTAAGCCATAGAAACCACATCAATTTGCATATTGCTGATGTATTTCATGTAGCAATGTCCATGATGCTTCATCCTCCTGTCATCTTTGGGCAGCATAGTTTTTCCCAGGTTAGTAATGCTCTTTTTGATATCTTTGCCCCTCCACTCCGTAGAAAGCTTCTACATATAGCTTCAATTATTTTTAGTACCTTCTTGGATAGTATGAAAATCTGCGACCAGTAGACTTGGATGACAAATAGAACACTTCTGATGAGTTGAAGTCTCCCAGCATAGGAGAGGAACTTTGAAGTCTAGGACGTGATTCTCCCTAACATCTTATCTATCAAAGGTTAGTATTGAGTTATAGGCATCATTTTTGTACTCAGTGATACTCCCAAATATTTGATTGGGAGGTCCCCTTTTGTGAAACCAAAATAGGCAAGGACTTCTTGTTGTAGTGCCTGGACCATCCCTCCAAAATAAATGGAGCTTTTATCTCTATTTGATTTGAGTCCTAAAGCTCTAGAGAAACTACTGAAGCAGTCATAAAGCAATTGTATTGAGGTAATATCTCCTCTACGTAAGAGGAGTAAGTCATCTGCAAAGTTTAGTTGCACTACCCTCAGCCTTTCATATTTTGGATGGTAATTGAAGTTTGGATTTATGTTGGAGGGTCTTCATCAGTCTGCTCAGGTAATCCATAGCTAGAACAAAAAAAAGGGGGATAGATGGTCCCCCTGTCTTAGGCCTTTTCTAGCAGGGAAAGGCTTAATGGGACTCCCATTTATCAGGATAGAGTAGGATACAATACTTATGCAGACCATAATCCAATTGACAAATTTGGTGGGGAGGTTCATGTTAATCAATATTTGTTTTAAGAAACTCCACTCCAGGGAATCATATATTTTTTGCATATCCAACTTAATCATACACCTAGGAGATATGTCTTTCCTCCCATACCTTTTTATCAGCTCATGACTGAGAATGATGTTGTCTACTCTTAGTCTACCTGGTATAAAGGTTGACTCGCTTCCATCCACTAAATAATCCATAACATCTTGCAGCATGTTAGTGAGTAGCTTTGATATGATTTTCTATACCACAGTACAACAGAATATTGGTCTATATTCTCTGATAGATATATGATTTTTCACTTTTGGTATAAGAGTAGTTGAGGTACAATTGATAGGCTGGTATAACTCATTTATTTCAAAAAGTTTCATTACTATTTCAGTGATTTCCTATCCTACCACCGTCCATGACTTATTGAAAAAGTACGAATTAAATCAATCACAGCTTGATGCTTTCAAATCATCTATGCCACAAAGAGTTTGGTAAACTTCTTTTGGAGTAATTAGTTTTATCAAAACATCAATTGTTGGTCTCTGTATAGTATAGGCACTTTTTGTATCACAGTTGGGTTTATGGAAGGTAATTGTGATGTTGTTGATCCGAGTAAGCTTTTATATAAACTTGTAATTTCTTTTTGTATCTGGTCCTTTGTATGCAACAGATCCCAAAATTGGTTCACCAATCTAATGATCCTGTTTTGTGTACACCTATCCTTGAAACTAGCATGAAAGAAGGTTGTATTGGAGTCCCCTAATTTTAACCATTGATTTCTGGATTGTTGTTTGTATATGCTTTCTTCCAGGTTCCCCCATTTTTCTAATTGATTCTTCAGCTCTTTTTCTTTGTCAAACAGATCAACAACATGGCCAATGTTTCTCATGTTTGCCTGTATTTCTTTAAGTTGTTCTTTGGTATCTTTGAGCTTCGTTTGCATCCCCCTAAAAGTAGTATTACTGATTTATTTCAGTTTTACTTTATTATCTGTAGTTTTGCCCAAACCTTTTCCATCTCATCACTGCGTACTGGAGTGTACCAGTATTTTTCTAGCATATTTTGAAAGCCAGGATCCTCTGCCATGTAATTATAGAATCTAAAAGGCTTTGGTCTTCTTGTTGGTTTATTCATAATCTGGATAGATAGAGGAGTATGATCCGAGAAGTATGGGTCCATTATCAGTACCTCCTGAGCAAGCATTATTAGCATTCACTCATCATTTACCATTGCCCTGTCAATCCTACTATAAACATTATTGTTCGTCCATGTGAATTCCGTACCAACATATTGCAACTCTCATGCCAGTGTTCTGAAGGAAGTTTCTGAAATCCCGCATTTTCATGTCCTGGACTGGATTACCACATGCTCTATCTTTTTTGTGCAGGACTGCATTATAGTCTCACATAGCTATCCATGCTCCTATAACTCCATTATGTATATTGGATAGTTCATTCCATAGTGCTTTTCTTGTTTCAACGGTAGGTAGCCCATAGACTACTGTAAAAAGGAACGCAGTGTTTGAAGCAATGAGTTTGATTCTCCCATGAATGTGTTGTACATGTGTGTCTATTACTATAAACTCAATAGCATTTGGATCACAAAGAACCCAGATTCTGCTTATGTTCCCTGCTAAGTAGTTAGTGTACCATTTCCACCTAGGTGCCACATTCTTTATTATGCTTTCTGCATTTTCTTCTTTGACTCTATGCTCAGTAATAGCTATGCAACTAACTTTATGTTCTTTTTTCAAATCCCTTTGCTTTTAAAGCTTATTCAGTCCCCTAACATTCCATGTTATTAGATTCATACTTGTGGGGAAGAGTAGGGATTGTTACCAGAAACACTTCCTTTGTTACTCTGACCTTCTCATGTATGTCCCATTTGGCTACCTCCTTCAAGTATGTTGAACCCATTAGTTGTATGCATCCCTATGTGTCCTCCGTTTGGTTGAGATGGTTTTACTGCAGATTTACCTCTCACCGCTTTCCAGCCTTCCCCTTGTGCTTTATCATCTGTTGGGGTCTCCAACCTGGTAATCAAGCTAGAAACTGTCTTGCTTACTTGTTGGGGTTGTGTAGGATTCTTATCCTTTTCCTCTCTCTTTATTCTTATTTTTTTACCACTGGCCCTTTGTATTGCCATTTCTGTTGTTGTGGGGGTCTGTTTGTGTAGGTCTGCTTGGTAGCCTTTGCTTCCTGTTTTTGTGGCCTTTTTTTCTGGCATTCATGTCCCACCTGCAAGCACACTCCACAAAAGTCGGGCTTCCAATAATACAAGATAATTTGCCCAAATTGTATCCCATTTGGATCCTCTACTTGAATCACTTTAGGTAGAGGTACTGTTACATCCATTTACACCAACAAGCGGGCATATGATATCCTATAGATGTTAGTAGTACAATTATCTGCATACAATGGAACTCCTAAACCATTAGCAATTTTGCTTAATGCCTCACTACTCTAGCAATTGAGGGGAAGGTTTGGCAATTTTATCCACGGTGGCATAGTTTTCAAAATTCCATCATGCAAATTGAAATCAGGTGTCCAGATCCTAGTAACAAGTTTGTTGTTAATGGTATGTGGGCCAGAGTATAACACAACATCTATATCTTCAACGCAATTGAAACGCACCAGGAAGAATCCTCATTGTGGTAATACACCTTTTGCTTGGCGGCAAAATTCCATTGGAAGGCAATGAACCGTTTCAGGGCAGCAATGGTTGGCGATTCACCTACCACATACAGGATGATAACATTCCTCCATTTTTCAGTTTCTAATTTTACATCAGTTTTCGTTAATTGTACAACCTTCTTACGATCTTTTATGGGGGCCACATATTTCAATGCCATGCCTCTGGCCGCAAATTTGTTTCCTCCCACAATATTAACCCATGATTTAGGTCCATTTTGGGTACCCAATTGATTTTTAGTAGCATCAGTTGTGTTATGTCCGTCAATTGATTTTCCCAAATCCTTAACCCTAGTTTTGAAATTAATTTTTCCAGATGCTTGCTCATATTGAGAACTCACCTTGGTTCCCACAATTACCGCTGGGGGGGGGGGGGTCACCTGTTGCGACGAGGATTGCCCAACATCCCTAGTTGGAAGGTTTGGCCAGTCCTTTGTTTCTTCATTTTTGTCCACCAACTTTGTTTTTGCCTCAATAGCTCCAATTTATTTGCAATAGCCTGTGCCGCCACTACTTGGTTGACGTTTATGGTCTTCCTTGGCCTTCCTCTGGCCATTTCTGGTGACCGCGCACGTTAGAAAAGAGCACATATCGTGCGCCGAGAGGGAAAAGACGGGAGGGGTGTTGTCCCAAAGTTTAAAACTCTCACATGTTTGTAGACTAATCGTAAGTAAGGGACTATAACAGTTGTTGTTGTCGCTAAATATTTTCATAAGCCATAATTATATGACTTCTTGACAAAATGTAATTTAACGCACAACATATTTGTTACATTAACTTAGATTCTTGGCAACAATATCCGTTCTTGTTACATAGATTTTTTGTTTCGGAGTTTGTCGCAACAACAAACAACAATATTCTTTGTTGTAAAAAATACTTTTGACACTAACATTAAACATATAGCAAAAAAAAAATATTGATGAGAAGGACTTGTTTCGTGTACTATATCACTACTAAATGAACATAATTTATATCCAAATATTTGAATTTGAAACCTTTAATATAGCTTGCTATATTAGTAACCATCTGATGATTAGATCTTATGATCGGGTTTCGGAAAGAATGAATTCATAATCCCAGACATTTGTAAAACTTTGGCTACAAATACTGTATTTTAAAATAACGATCCAAATTACTAAGAATCGGACATAGAGTTCAAAAGAACTAAATTATGTGATACAGTCAAACCTCTCTATAACAACCTCGTTTGTTTCATATATTTTTTGTTGTTATAGCGTAGTGCTATTATATAGAACACATATTATAACATAATATAGAAATTGGTTCTAAAAGAAACTTGACTTTTTTAGTGAATGGTTGTTATATGGCGATACTATTATAGAGAGGTCTGACTGTATTGAGTAACCGGAGGAGTTGTAACCATTTGAAGACATCTTAACATCAATAAAGGTAATTTACTTTTGTTATCTCTTTCTAAATCTACATTTATTTTAAATGAGATTTACGACAATATTTAAATTTTGATGTTTTGACTTAATAGCCTCTTGTGAAGTTAATTTGGTTGGTCATGTCCAACCTAACCTACCACGTGATCATGCCCAAAAAAGGGCCAAAACACTCACACCTATATACATTATATATATTCCCTTTTTGTTGGTGTTCGGCAATCTAGGTATAAAAGTTAGAAGACTGAAAATGTCAAATAAAAGTCAAAATTAGCAGCACAATAGGTGCAGTCACAATCCATCGATTAATTATGTCTTAAATCCAAATTAATTTGAGTCCATCATATGAGTTCTCTATATTTATTCTGTTTTATTTAGGCATATTTCGCTTTTAACATTAAATAATTTTAGTCCTAATATTAGTTACATTTGCATGTCATAGTTTTCCAAATATATTTCATCTATTCTCTATTTTATTATACTATATGGACTTTGTATCCTGATTTACAAAATTATATTGTGTAATATATATAGTCGCGATAGATTACATCACAAAAAAAAAAAAGAACGCCTAGGATTTGAATGTATCTTAGAAATTGACAACTTATATTTAAAATTAAAGCGAATCACTAGACTTTCTTTTTCTCTACACGTGGTGTATACGGGTAAAACCGAGGGTAGTGAGTACCCTGATTTCTTGGCGGGACAAAAGAGGCAAGGACATAACTGCAGGAATCGGAATCGAAGCCAACAGCCTCTCGCATCAAGGCCCAAGCAAAACACCAGCCCTCGGGGCCATCGAGACCACGTCCCCCCGGTCTGTTTTGAGTTCCAAGACCTCGGAGAGCATTGCCAAGCGACCACTCATGATTAACAAAGCATTGTGATATCCTTGTACAATCGGATATCACGACGTGAATCTCGGCCCGTATCAACAGTAGATCAGTGATAAGCGAAAAAGGAAGATTTTTACCTTTTTTAGAGTTGTACTTAGGGTAAAACTCCCCTATTATATAAAGGGGAAGCTGACTATTCATTAAACACATTATAACACGCATACCAAGGCAATATACATCTATTTTTCTCGATTTCTAAAGGTTGTTTAAAGTTCTTGTTTTGGTTCATTAGTTTTTCATAAGCATTGGTTCGGAACCGAAGGCGAGCTTCTTGTTAAGCCTATAACCGAGCCCGGATTCAATATCATCATTGGTTTGGTTATTCACTTTATCTTTTAATTTCTTATCTAATGTCATAAATCATTTGTATTGGATTAACTCACGTATCCTTAAAACCACGTATAAATTTAATTGTTATCCATTTTTTAAGAGTAAACAATTTGGCACCCACCGTGGGGCTAAGGATAATAGTGATAATTTGATGCAAATTTCCATAACACACTATATTTTACGCTTGTTCTTTGAGATTTTAATTCTAGGTCAACTTAAGAATGTCAAACTCTCAATTTGCTCACTTGCACGTTGATTCCGAGTTTGGCCACCATGGTGAAAACACCAATATAATACCTAGCAACGAGGTGCCCCCTGCTGGCCCCAACGAAGTCCCGGTTGCAGACCCAATAGATGCCAACTCACATGTGATCATCGATGCAAACCTGCCGACCGACCCCGAGAACAACGTTCGCTGAGGGGCCCGATCAACAACTCGAGGTATGCATGACGGTGAAGACGACGAGATCAATCTGCGGGTGATCTTTGAAATCTTACAAGCTTAACAGGCAGCGATAGCCCAGCTACAAAACCAAAGTCATGCCCCCAGCAGAGTTGAGCCTGAACCATCCCGGGAAAACACCCGAAGAAATGAACAAATCACGGAAAGGCTGGGTGAAGTTAAGCTCGAGACCAGCCCCGAAATAATAAAGATGCTCGAGGAACTAACAAAGCGGGTGGAATCGGGGGAGAAGAAAATTGAAGCCAACAACAAAAAAGTGGAAACCTATAACTCCATAGTTTATCAAATCCCAGGAGAGCCCCCAATATTCAAGGCCCTGGATTCCAAGAAATTTGTCCAAAAGCCTTTTCCCCCGAGTGCAGTATCGAAGCTAATCCCAAAGAAGTTTTGTATACCTGAAATTACGAAATATAATGGAACCACGGATCCAAATGAACATGCGGCCTCCTACACATGTGCCATCAAGGGAAACAACTTAGAAGATGACGGAATTGAGTCGGTTTTGCTGAACAAGTTCGGAGAAACCCTGTCAAAAGGAGTAATGATATGGTATCACAAATTACCCCTTAATTCTATTATTTTATTTGTTATGCTTGCAGACGCCTTTATAAAATCGCACGTCGGGGCCATTAAGGTCGACACCAAAAAATCAGACATTTTCAAAGTAAAACAAAGAGAGAATGAAATGCTTAGGGATCTCGTGTCGAGGTTTCAAATGGAACGAATGAACCTTCCTCTAGTTGCATACGATTGGGCCGTTCAGGCGTTCACACAAGGACTCAACCCCTAAAGCTCCTTGGCTTCACAACAGCTGAAACAGAATTTGCTAGAATACCCGGCGGTAACTTGGGCCGATGTTCATAACAGGTACCAATCAAAGATTATAGTCGAGAACGATCAGCTTGGGGCCCCCTTCGGGTCCGTTTATCCCATCAGAACAAATGACATATCTAATAGAGTTGTCGATCATGAACAAAGACCGAACAAAGATCGATATCAACTATATAGCGGAGATCAAAGGGGTAGCGGATCCGGGCGTAACCCTGCGAGAAATGAAAAAAAGGAACAATCGAGGCCACAATTGTTGGGGACTCATGAACAAAAATAATTTCGACATGCCACTCGGGGCTAGGGAGGCACCGAGATTATCGGAATATAAATTCAATGTCGATGCTACCAGCATCATATATGCCATCGGGCGCATCAAATATACCAAGTGGCCTCAGCCATTGCAGTTTGACCATACCCAAAGAGACCCTAACCTGATGTGTAAGTATTATAGCACTCATGGCCACAGGACCGAGGACTGCTGAAACTAAGAGAAGAAGTGGCCCGATTATTCAATAACGGGCACCTCCGGAAATTTCTGAGTGATCGAGCTAAAAATCACTTCAGGAATAGGGACTCCAACAAATAGACCGTACAAGAGGAACCTCAACACGTTATTAACATGATCATTGGTGGATTCGACGTCCCCCAAGGACCAATGCTAAGGCGCACTAAGGTGTCCATCACAAGGGAAAAATGAACCCGAGATTATATACCGGAGGGGACCATCTCTTTCAATGATGAGGACGTTGAAGGCATCGTGCAACCGCATAATGATGCACTGGTAATATCTATAAATGCCTAATTTTGCACTTTCTTTTGCTTTCCTTTTTATGTTTATTATGTGTGTATGTGTAGGATTTAGAAGTTGTTTATAGTTAATTAAAAGAGAATAAGAATGTGGGCTAAGTTGTGTTCTTAGCTGGAGTTGGGCTAAAATTGGCCCCAGAATCGGAGCCCAGCAGCCTAGATGCCGGTCCAAATGGGTTGGCCTGTAAGACACCCAAAACGACGTCGTTTTGGCCAAGTTATTGAGATGCAATCTCAGTCGTTCAAGCTCCTATGATCCAACGACTCAAGATTAATCCCCCACTCAGGTATTTAAACCCCTAGTTCCCCAAAATTTCGCCTCATTTCCCCATTTTCCCCTTTTCTTCTTCTCTCTTCTCACTCTCTCCTCTCTTCCTCAAGACCTAGCTGTCGCCGCCCATCTCTATCGTCCAACCGCCTCTAATCTACCCCAAATTCAGACCACAACATCCTCTCACTCTCCTCTTTCAAAATCCATGAACCAAATCCTCCAAATCCCAGCCAATCTTCATAAATTCGAGAAACCCTTAGTCGCCACCGCCTTAACATTTCTCGAGTTTTAGTCACCCACACACCATAACACCTATATAAATGGATAGATATCAAATAAATCTATCCATTCCTATCAATTTCACCCCTAAAAGCACCACCACCGTCGGCCAACCACCCTCACTGTTGCGACCACCACTGCTCGCTGCCTCTGCCACCGCCGCTGCTTCTCCGTCTTTTATATTTTTGACCCAAAGGCACTTGTTTCCTTTTGGAAAGATGCCAAAATCTATTGGTTTAGCATCTACCAAAAAGAAACATGCGCCTCGGGGTCGGACAGCCACCACTTGGCATCCTCGGCATCGTCTCATTGCTCGATTCGACGTCGGATGTCCCGGAGTTTTGGTATAAGCTCGCACCCTAATCTTTTACCCATTTTTTTCATAATATCTTTTTCTTTTCCATCTGAGTGTAAGTTTTAGTTTAATTTTCTGTTTTCAATAATTTTTAAGTTGTGATCATTTGTTCAAATTTACTTTCATTAGCATTCTTCAATGTTAGTCGTTGCTTAATATTTTTGAATCAGGTACTTAGTCGTTTGTTTAGGTTGCTATTAATCATTGTTCGATAGTTTATCAATGTTCATTTAAGTTGTATTTTAGGCAGCGTTTCCTAATTTCAGTCGTCTACTGTTAATTCTCATAAATCGATTGGCTTTAGTTTAGTTTGTGTGAATACCTAGTTTGATTACATTTTATGTCTTGTTTCTGCTTTGCTAGTTTATTGTTGGTTTGAGTATGAGTGTTTGTTGAATTTCAGTCACGTGTGGATTTAAAAGTTGAGTACTTGAGTTTAAAGTACATGGTTGTTGGATATTTTATTGTTTAAGCATGCTTATGGTACAACTGCTTTGCTTTGTGTCAGAATTTAGTGAAAAGATGACTGTTTAGGCACACAAAAGTTAGTCCTTTTGGACAGATTTTTGGTGAACCAAAATCTATCCAAAATTACTTATTTTTCCTACATAAAGAACTCATCTTTACAGACTTAGCCATCATCTTACACTAAAAAAATACAGAAAGTTTGAGAGAAAAGATAAAAGAAACTTCAGCAACCTTTCATCCTAAAACATTTGTTTTCAGAAAAGTAAAAAGAAAGGTTCTGGCGGCTCCTCGACTGTAGCTTCGGGCTACTGGCGGCTCCTCGACTGTTGCTCTGACAGGTGCTCTAGCTGCGGCACATGCCCTTCCTCTGCCCCGACCTCTTGCGGCCATAGCAGAATACGTGGGTGTCTGCTCAGCTGACCCGGTAGCACGTGTCCTCACCATCTGTGAGAGAATAGAGATACAAAGGCGCAAACTCCAGAATCAACAAATTCGCACGACAAGAATGAAAGAAGTGAAAATTTCCTAACAGTTCTATAGCCTATCGAAGATAAGTACAGACGTCTCTGTACCGATCCACAAGACTCTACTAAACTCATTCGTGACTCGTAGAAACAATGAACCTAGAGCTATGATACCAACTTTCCACGACCCAAAATTCCACCACTGACGTCGTGATGTCACTTAATCTCTAAGACTAGGTAAGCCGATTATAATTACATTTTGAGCCATTTTTGTTTTTTGATAATTGAAACCAACAACGGAAATATTCAAATATAACAACCTCCTAAGACTGGTAATACTGAGTCACGAACTCTAAATGAATACATGCAATGATCTCATGGATTGAATATATAATACTGTTCGAATAAGAGTTGACAGTACAATAAAATAGAAACACTCCAAGGGACTGCGACTACCTTGAATCCATGCGATCAACACACTAACTATGTCCGAGTGATATCTCCAATACTTGGCTCTATATAAAAATGTACAGAAGTGTAGTATGAGTATACCACAGTCGGTACCAGTAAGTATCAAGACTAACCTCAGTAGAGTAGTGACGAGGTACAATCAAGATACTCACTAGTCAAATAACTTGTGCAATATAGCAGTATACAATAGTACTAAAAAATAACTAGCAGTGATAGCAACAAAAATCAACCAGTGATATAAACAGCAAGGCAACAAGAACACCATAATTATTGCTCAAACGAATAAGGAACACAAGTTCAACCAATTAATCCAGTCCTTCAAATATAAATCTTTCACATATAATTCTTTCAAATAAAAGTCACTTTATGACACCTCATTTCATAATCATAAAACACGGGTCTCATCCCACTTTCATATTTTCATAACATGGGTCTCAACCCACGTTCATGTTTCTACGACACCTTGTGCCCATATTTCTATCAAAACCGCACGAACAACTCATATGCCAATAATAAAAATCATCATATTTTCCCCGGTACCTCGTGCCTACATTTCATATCTGTTGCGGCATGCAACCCGATCCCATATAACATTAATCATACATGTTGCGGCGTGCAACCCTATCCGATATAACATAATCCGCTCGGCGCTAGCCACATGCTCACAATTTCAATATAGATCAGACTATTATCAAGTTTACCGAAACAACAAGACAAGTTGCACAAGATATAAAAATAAACACAAGAAAAATCACAACATCACATGAAAATTACCTACGCAATAACCCCACATCATCACATAAAAATTACCAACACAATAAGCCTACATCATCACTGACAATAGCCACCCTTATCTCTCATATAGCCACCCTTATTACTCTTATAATAGTCTCACTTATCCCTCCGCCCTGACAATATCAATAGCCACACTTATCGCTCCTATAGCTATCCTTATCGCTCATATAATAGTCTCCCTTATCGCTCCATTTAATAGCCTCCTTTATCACTCCGCCCGGACAATATCCCAACACACATAACAACAGTGAAATGCCACCCTTATGCCCGCATAATGTCAACGATGGAATGCCAACCTTATACGCCGTATAACAGTAATCCAAATCATACAACAATTCACACAGAATATTATCACAACAGCACAACATCATCAACTCATTTTTACAAATTGCTCGTAGGCCACAACCATTCCAAAGGTATAATAAAGTCAATTAATTTCACAATAGATAGTCCACGGCTCAACACAATATATATAAAATCTCAAAAATAACCACAAGGATGGGAAAATAACTCATCACAGGACAACACCTTCTTTAATCCAACTTTTTGATAAATATATAAAAGCCTTAATTTAAAATTATTTAATTATTTAATTATTTACAGATAAACAATCCATAATGTGATTATTTCCAAGAAATATCAAATCAACAAATACACGAAATTCACATAAAAATTCAAGTGTCAATCATAATAAATTATCATATAAAATACAAACTCGACAAACAAGGATTGAGGCATGACAAATCAAGGATTTACTAAGTTCCAACAATTTTCCAATTTAATACATAAGGGCGTCTACGAATTTCAACCGATATAATTTGCACATATAAACCAAGTACGTACTCGTCACCTCGCGTACATGGTTTTCAATTATACAATTTTCACATAAGACTCAATGCCTAAGGGGTAATTTTTCACTCAAGGTTAGGCAAGATAGTACCTTTTGAAGTTAGGATGATATTCCAAAATAGCCTTCTTGCTTGAATTGACCTCCGGACAGCTCAAATCTATCCAAATTGATTTTATAACTTCATTAAAAGTTATTGGAAACAATTACGGATAATAAAATGCCGACTTAAAATTTCACATTAAAAAGTCAACCAAAGTCAACGTGGGGCCCGCCTCTTGGAACCCGACATAATTTTTATGAAATTCAAACACCCATTCCGATACGAGTTCAACCATACCAATTTCATCAAATTCCGATAACGAATCGACCTCCAAATCTAAAATTTTTGTTTTTGAAAGATTTTACAAAAATCTCAATTTCTTCCATAAAAACTAGAATTAAACGATGAATATAACCATAGATTCATGAAATATAATCACAAGGGAGTCAAGAACACTTACCCAAAGTTGTGTGGTGAAATTTGCCTCTGAAAATCGCCCAAACCGAGCTCCCTGACTCTGTTTTTATCAAAAATGGCAAAACTCTCTGTTTTATGGGGATTTTATGTCAGTGGCGCCACATGTGGCGTGGGGCACTGCATGTGGCGCCGTTTCCAGAACTTCAGAAGTCCCAGCACCAGGGATAGCGCCCCACGCTACCCTGGGCACTGACGACGACGGAAAATATATTTTTCGACACGGAAATGGGCATAACTCTCTCATACGATGTCCGAATTCGACGATTCTTTTTGCTAGGACTCTAAAATTTCAATACGGATCTAATGATTCAATCAAAACTGAATTTGTAGCTCATTTGCTTAATGTGATGCCACTTATTCTTGAAGAAACGACGTCGAAACATCCTAAAACATGAAACATCCAAATTAAATTTCGTTAACCATCCGAAATCCACCCGAGGCTCTGAGGACCTCAACCAAATATACCAAGAAGTCCTAAAATATCATACGAACTTAGTCGATGCCTCAAATTACATCAAACAATACTAAAACATGAATCACACCCTAATTCAAGCTTAATAAAAACTAACGAATTCCAAATTCTACATTCGATGCTGAAACCTATCAAATCAATTCGGAATGATCTCAAATTTTGTACATGAGTCCTAAATGACATAATGGAGTTGTTCCAATTTTCGGAATTGAATTTCGACCCCGATATCAATAAAGTCAATTTCTGGTCAAATTTTCTAAAAATCTTCCATTTTCCAATTTTCGCCAAAATACGTCAAATTGTCCTACGAACTTCAAAATCCAAATCCGGACATACGCCTAAGTCCGAAATCACCATACAAAGCTATTGGCATCATCAAAATCCCATTCCGGAGTCGTTTTCTCAAAAGTCAAACTCCGGTTAACTCTTTTCATTTAAGCTTTCAAACTAAGGATTGTTCTTCCAATTTAATTCTGAACCTTCCAAAACCAAAATCGACCGCACACGCAAGTCATAGTACACATTACAAAGCTGCTCGGGACCTTAAGTCACTAAACGAGACGCTAATTCACAAAATGACAAGTCAGGTCGTTACACCATATCAGACACATATCACATATACTTGAGAAAAATGGAGCTAATTATTTTATTTTAATCTTTGTTAAATGCTAGAATGTAGTTAATAATACATTAGTTGTGATCATAGAAAAATACTCCTTTGGTTAAAATCCTGATTGGAGCGGGAGTGTTCTTTTTTGTTGAATCTTTGAAAACTAAGAACTTTAAATGGCTCCTTTTGGCTGTAATTCATTCTTGCAACTCGATTATGTAAGCATTCTTTGGATGTCGTTTGTTCCATATGAATACTTCTTTGTGATGTTTTTGTACGCCGGTGTCATGGGCGAGTTTGAATTATTTGAGCCATGTAAGCTTTAGCTTGAGCAGTTAGCCAAATAACTTAAGAACTTTTAAATTAATTAGTTAAATATTTCTCAAAAGCGCTAAGCAACTAGTAGGCGCATTTTAACTTTTTCATTCACGGATTCGCTTGCGTAGCATGATGTTTAACGTTTGATAAATTAATAATCTCATACCATACCCATTAGTTTTAGTTAATCCTTTGCTAAAATCGCGGATTCGCTTGCGTAGCGCGATAGTTGGCTTTTAATAATTTTCAAGACTTAATTTTCTCAAATGTAGTAATTTCTCAAAAATACTACAAATAATTGATTGTCATGATTTCGGATTCGCTTGCGAGGCACAATTATGATAAGTTAATAAATTTTGTTATTCGATCATGCATTCGCTTACGTGGCATGGTTATGACAACATAATATTACCCAAATCATTTTTTTTAATAATTCTAATAATCAAGAAATAAAAGTGGATAAGTAAAACATAAAAATCATATAAAACACATTTTTGTCCAAAATTAATTCAAGCCAAGTTTAAGTCAATAAAGCAATCGTGCTAGAAACACGAGACTGAGGGAATGCCTTACACCTTCTTTCCGATCAACATAATTCCTTACCCGGGCTTTTTTTTTTTGCAGACTAGTTAATAATAGAGTCAAACCTTCTTTTGACTAGGGATTCAAATAAAAAGTGACTTGGAACACCGAAAAATTAATTCCAAGTGGCGACTCTGTAACTAAAATAAACCCTACTCAAATTTGTCACTTCAAAACTCTTTTAACCCAATAATCCATAACACATACATATCTTTTGGGGGTAGAAAAGGGGTGTGAAAGCTCTTGCGACTCTGCTGGGGACAACCAGAATTCGATCTTGTATATGTTGACTTTTATTTGGCTTTATTAATTTTGTAAATATTGTGATTTATTTGTGCCTAGTGTGCTACCTGTCCGTTTTTTACCGCTTTGATATTGTTGAACTGTACATATAAACTATCTTTTCACGCACTCCTCTGAGTCTTCTTGAAATTACATTAGGAATTTGTTTGACATAGCCCGCTTTCTTTGAGATAGCTGATGTGCTTGTCACCCGGTGAAGGATTTTAGTCACACATGGTTTAGGCAGGGAACACCACCAGCTAAGCTGGAAAGCAATGCTACCGGTACGCTGACCCTCCTTGGCTCGAGTTGTCCGCACGAGTAAGCGAGTCTAGATACCTTCTCCACCATGATTTAAACCTAGAAGAACAAACCTCATGCCGGATATCCCTAGTAGGTTCGCTTTATTTGCATCATGTGCATTTGACTTAGCAACGCTCAACACATGAGCCGGGTTATGTTTTAGGACATGTATCTTATTCAGACCAATATGTTCATGTTATGTGCTATCTGTTACATTATTTGGGAGGCTTGCATGTTGACCGGCTTTATGATAAATTATGTTGAATGAACAAGAGAGAAATTCTTCGATTTTTGTACAAATGCCCGTTAAAAAAAGGGGGAGAATGTGGCCTAGTTCTATGGTTTTAAGGATTAATTTTTATAAAAATGAAAGAGAACATAGTCGGTTTTTACCGAACTATGTGGGTTTGATTCTCACCGGAAGTGAGATATGTAGGAAACCTCCATTGGGTTCGGCCTACATTTTAAAAAAAAAGAAGCATAAAAAATTACGCTTGTGCATAAAATTTTCGAAAAAAAATATTGCTATTGTTGGTCACCTTATACTGTTTTGCCCTCATATCGGGCCGTTTTGCCGAGACAGCCTTAAAATCTTCCTCGGAAGTGCTGAATGGTCATTTTTGTAAAAATAGTTGCTTTGTCCATTCTTTTTTTTTTCTTATCCTTTAACCATTTTTGCCCGTATGTCCAGTTATTTTTGTCGAGACAACTTTAAACCTTCTACGGAAGTACCGAAAGGTCGTTTTCGCAAAAATAGCCATCTTATCTAGTTTTGTCCGGCCATTTTGCTGAGACAACCTTAAAATCTTCCTCGGAAGTGCTGAAGGGCCATTTTTGTAAAATAGCTACTTTGTCCATCTTTGTTTAACTTCTATTATTTTGCCCTTATGTCCGACCATTTTTGCCGAGACAGCTTTAAACTTCTACGAAAGTACCGAAAGGCTATTTTTGCAAAAATAGCCATCTTTTCTAGATTTTTTCGGTCATTTTTATGAGACAACCTTAAACCTTCCACGGAAGTACTCAAGGGTTATTTTCATAAAAATGGTTATTTTGTCTATTTTTGTCTGGTCATATTTATCGAGACAACCTTTGAACCTCTCTCAGGAGCACCGAAGGGTCGTTTTCGTAAAAATAGCCTTTTTATTTATTTTGTCTGCTTTTTATCATTTTATCCCTATGTTTGGCCGTTTTTGTCGAGACATCCTTTAAGCCTTCCACAAAAGTATCAGAGGGCCGTTTTCGTAATAATAGCCATCTTCTTTGTTTTTATCATTTCTTCCTTTGTGTTTGCTAATTTCAAAAAAATAAAATAATGAAAAATAGTTCGAGTCCTAAATTGGTAAATCCTACCCCTCTTTTTTAAATCTTATTCTTAGGTTCACCATGAGTTCTCCACAAAGAAGCAGTCAGCAAAGGGTAAGGGACGAGACACCTCCTATGTTCTTGATCAAAGATAAGACCCCGAGTAGTCTCTGTAATTGGTAGGCTAATTATGCTACATGGGAACGAAATAAAGTATTTAAGCACCTCAAGTTCCTCACAAACATCATGGGAATTAAGCCTAACAGAGATTTAATCGAGGCCCTAGTGGGTTTTTGGGACCCCGTGAACAATGTCTTTACGTTCAAAGATTGTGAAATGACGCCTACATTAGAAGAACTAGGTGGGTTTACCATATTAGGGAGAGACCTTCGTGGGAAAAGCATGTTTCTCTGAGTAAAGTTGGTGTGAACAACTTTTTGAAAAGATTATGCCTCCGTCGAATTCCAATGGCTTTCTTGGACGAATGTTGGATTCCGTTGGAATATTTCTATGACAGATTTGGGGAAGATAAAGGGTTTGAGAACTTCTCGGACCCAGAATTCGTCAACCAATTGAGTTACGACTCCTGGAGGGAGTTAAGAATCTTCGCATTCATGATATTATTTCTGGGGATCACGGCCTTTCTAGAGTGTGGTGGGCGCGTCAGAATTCGATTGGCTGTGGTAGTTTTGTTTTTGCAAAGTAGTGAGGATCATACAATTCTTCCAATGATTCTGGGAGATATTTTTCGATCTTTGACTCGCTGCCAAGTGGGTAAAGATTTCTTCGAGAGATGCAACATTCTGCTACAGATGTGGTTCGTAGAGCATCTTTATCATCATCTAATAGTAATAAATTTCAATGACAATTGGTTGAATTACATTGGATGTCACCCATACATGGCCGCGAGTTGTAATCTTCCAGAGGGGGTGAGGGCCTGGCGGACATTACTTGGTTCATTGAGTGCTAATAGAATCACTTGGAACTATTGTTAGTTCCCTTCTGCTAGGGTCATACATATGTCAACGTATCACCCGTTCTTCATACTCATGGGTTTCAGAGGTTTCCAACCCTACACACCCATGCGCGTCATGCGCCAGCTAGGGAGAGAGCAAAATAGCCCCCCCCCCCCCGATTGAGGACATGCGTCCGTTCGTGTGGGAATTCAAGGGAGAGGAACCTCCAAGGGAGTCATATGCACAAAAGGTTTGGTTCGATTGTCGATTTTCCGACTTGGACGAGATGGTAGCTGATCGTGAACGTGGGGATTTAAGCATCACATACCTTGAGTGGTTTCACAACCAGGCTATCCTGGAGCAAAGGCCAGAAAAATCCATACGGAATGCATTTGATTGGGAGGAGGAGATCGAGGCCAGAGTTAAAGAAACCGAAAGGGGAGTGGCACAAGAGTTCCAACCCCGTAGTGACATTTTACAAGAATATAAAGGCATTCTGGAGATAGCCATGGACATACAACAAGCTAATTTCGAGCGGGAAAAGGCTCAGTGTGCACAAGAGAGGCGAGCACTCAAAGCTCAAATTAGACAGAAAAAAGTGATCACTACTGCTCAACAACAAGAAAGAGAAGCCAGTTTAAGGTGGTCTGTGATCATGAATGTAGAGGTTTTGCTTCATTAATCCAATGTCTGAGGGATCAGATAGGGGAAGTTGAGTCAAGCAAGGAGTGCCATATCACAGAGTTTGAAATAGAAAGACATCACTACCAAAGTATGATCAGTCAGTTGGAGGGGGAGTTACCAGGGAATGACGCCTGAGCGATTTTGGCTCAGGAGCACATTAAGGTACTGATCCTCAAGGTAGCCACATACACCTCCCGAGCATGCAGGAGTTGCCAGGGAATGACGCCTGAGCGATTTTCAGAAGTATCATTGAACATCGCCCGTCACATATCTGCAGACTTAGAGAGGATATACCACGATGTTGGGGGTCAGCCGCAGGAATAAGTGCCTTGACTACAGTGATGTCGTTGGATTCTCCCGCAAAGATCAGAGTTTTCTTTTACTTGGCAGTCATTTTTGATTGTTCATTTGTTGCCATTGAGTCTGTAAGAGTCTTTTGGTGTATTGAATCTTGTTGTTTTAAAAAGTCTGTTTGAGCCAAGTTTGGTCTTATTTAGATGTTTGTCTTTATGTAATTTTTGTTTTTGGGTCTTGTATAAAATAATAGTTGAAAATCAATGAAAAATATTTTGTTTTAGAAAAATTCAAAAATGGACCAAAAAGATTTTTGTTTTGTAAATATAAGTTTAAAAAAAATTGGTCATGTCCTTGAACTACGTAATGATCTTATTCATGCGGCGATATGATACGTAGGCAACCCCAAAAAGGTTCGATCGAAATATTTTTCAACGACTCTAAAATGAGGGATCAAAGTGAGGCAAGTGAAAAAAAGAGAGAGAGAGAGATGAAAAATTAAAGCGTTAATAAGCAGCAACCTTATAAGCCGGAATGAAATATGAAGCCTTCCGAAAGCATGTTAGAAATTGTGATAATATTAGGAGTATGACATATTACGTGTGATTCATATATGTAAAATGCTTAACCCTAACATGTTTGATGTCTCTTATATAGTAAGGTTAATGTGGTTGGTTTGTGGTGAAACTGACAACACATCATTACTTCACCAGATCTAAGGGAAAGGTAGCAATGACTAACAATGATGAAATCGAGTTGGTCAGTGACAACCCCCAAGGTCAGCCAGTTGAGCAAGAGTAGGAGGAAGTAAGAAGATTGAAGCAACAACTGTCTGATGTGTATCAGGCCTGGGTCTCCGGTCAGCCTCCACCTCAGGGTCCCTCAGAAGGAACTTCCATTGTCCCCCTGGATACTCAACCACCTCTCAATGCAACAAGCGATCACATTCTATCACCAGGGTATGTGCCAAACTACAACTTCCATGCCGCCCATGGTACCTCTAATGTGCGACCTCCAGTCGCACCGGTTAGGAACACCCCTCTTGTCGTGTCTGACGCGTCAGTATAAACAATCCCTCCACCACCTCTTGTGACGAGGCCAAACAACGAGCCGCCATCACATGCTTATGATAGCCAATACTACTATCCAAATATGACTTTTAGGGTCTCGACTCCATACAATCAGACTCCATACAATCAGACTCCTCAGTACGAGTCACCAGTGGAAAATAAAAAGCCTGCCAAGACAGGTGAGCTAGATGAGATGGCCAGGAAAATAAAAATTCTTGAATAGAACATAAATAACATACAAGGACTAGGTGGTCACAAAAGTGTTTCGTTCAGTGATTTATGCATGTTCCCTCACATCTATTTGCCACTAGGGTTCAAGACCCTAAAATTTGAGAAGTATGATAGACACGACGACCCTATCGCCCACTTGAAAAGGTACTGCAACTAGCTGAGGGGTGCAAGTGGAAAAGAAAAATTGTTGATGGCTTATTCTGGGGAAAGTCTTGTGGGGGTAGCCTCCGAATGGTTCATTGACCAAGATATCTCTCACTGGCATATTTTGGGACGACATGGCCCAGGCCTTCATCAAACAATTCCAATACAACATTGATATTGCATCAGATTGCAATTCCCTATCAAATATGAAGAAAAAGCTGACTGAAAGCTTTAGGGAATATGCCATCAAGTGGAGGGAGCAAACGGCTAGAGTTCAGCCACCCATGGATAACCACGAGTTGATCGCTGGTTTTTTGGAGGCTCAAGATCCTGATTACTTTTAGAACATAATGTCCGTAATGGGTAGATCTTTTGCAAAAGCAATCAAAATAGGGGAGATGGTCGAAAATAACCTCAAGACTGGCAGAATTGTAAGTCAAGCTCCTCTCAAAGCCACCATCCAAGCAATCCAAAATGGGTCGGGAAGTTTGGCAAATAGAAAGAAGAAAGATGAAGGGTCCACGATGACCTCAGGATCCAGGGAAGTTCAAAGAGGGGCATGACACCCTTATATGCTAGTTCAGCTAGGGCAATCCAATTACCCTCAACATTATTGTCCCCCGCCAATTCCTCAATACTCTATGGGTCCACCACAATATACAATATTTAATGCTAAATCCTATACTCAGCTTCCCAATCAATAGGTACGGGCACCAGTTTCAAGGATCCCCCGACCTCAGCAGCAAAATTTTCGGGCACCCTACAATGTTCACCCCAGGTAGGATTATGGTCAAGAGTAGAGGTCGGTAGAAAAATTCACTCCATTGGCTAAATCATATTCTAGTTTATTCCAGAAGCTGAAGCAGATGGGCGTGATTGGACCCATCGCTCCCCACCATATGCATCCCGATTCATATGGATTTTAAGCAAATGCTAGATGTAAATATCATTTAGGTGCCCCGGGGCATAGCATTGATGACTGCTGGACTCTGAAAAGAGCCATAGAAAGACTCATCATGGAAAAGTTGATTGTGCTAACAAATGGCGAAGACCCTCATAATGTTACAAATAACCCGCTGCTAGGACACAACGATGTTCTTTTCGTGGGAATAATTGGCCGAGATCAAGAATACAAGCCGATTGGTCGGGTACAAATGACAGTAGGAACGATTCAAGAAATAGCAGGACTAGAAGTAAGTCTAAGCTGAGATGCGTCGTTGATTGTGAAAGGTGCCCCAAGCTCAGAAAAGGTAACTTTATTTGTCCCCAAGGTCTCGAGGTTGGAAGTTCCCTCTAATGTTCCAAGCCCAAGGTTGTATGTCTTTGGAGGCCACCCTATCACAAGGCAGAATCAGGGCGGTATGAAGGGTATAACAGAGCCGATCATAATCAAACCTGCCGTGCAACCCCCTGTGACAAACACGAAAACCACTCCTTGGAACTATAAAAAAACTGTGATGACCTACAAAGTCAAGGAAATCATAGAGGAAGTGGGGGAAACTGGAGGTTTGACTCGATTTGGGAGGTGTTACTCTCTAGAAGAGTTGAGAAGGCCAAGCAAATCAGAGAAGGCCAAATGCCAATAAAGAAACCAGTCACTGAAGAATAGGCGGAAGAGTTTTTGAAAAAGATGAAAGTTTAGGATTACTCAATCATTGACCAACTGAGAAAGACTCCTGCCCAAATCTCTCTACTATCTCTGCTCATACATTCAAAAGAGTATGCCCGTGTACTAATCAAGATCCTGAACGAGGCACATATCTCAGAGAAGACCACAGTGAATCAGTTAGAGAAGATGTCCAACAAATTTTTTGAGGTGGACAGAATCTCCTTTTTTGATGATGAACTTCCCGATGAGGGAGCCGGGCACAATAGGGCTTTACACCTGATTGTCAAATCTAAGGGGCATTATGTAAAGCAAGTCATGGTTGATGGAGGCTCGAGTGTAGATATATGCCCTCTCTATACCTTGCAAAGTATGAAGATCAATACAAATAGAATCCGACCCAGCAATGTTCGCATCCGTGCTTTTGATGGCTCAACGAGAGATACCATTGGGGAGATCAACCTCACCATGACGATTGGGACTAGTTGATTTTGAAATTGTCTCAAGTAGTGGACATGGAAACTTCTTATAACTTTCTTCTTGGAAGGCCATGGATCCATACGGCCCGAGCTGTGCCATCCACTTTGCATCAGATGCTCAAATTCGAACATGACAAGCAAGAAATTATTGTTCACGGAGAAGACGAGTCATCCATTTATAAAGACCCGTTAATCTTGTGTATTGAGGCCAATAAAGGGTGTGAGTCCATTGTCTATCAGGCTTTCAAAGTGGTTGTTGTGGACCATGTTGAGGAAGGAAAGCCCATTCTGCATCCTCATTTTTTTGCCACATCTGTAATAGTGGTTGCACTTATGCTGAGATAAGGTTATAAGCCAGGAAAAGGCCTGGGGGCATCATTGCAAGGAATTTCAGAGCCTATTTCTCCGTTCAGTAACAAGGGTACTTTTGGTTTAGGTTTTAGGCCAACATAAGCAGACGAAGACAAAGAAAAGCACCGCAAAAATCACGGGTGGGTCTTGCAACAACCTATCCCTCGCATTTTCTATACTTTTGTCAAGCCACGACTCCAAGAGGGTCAAAATTCCTCGGCGCAAGCAAACATTGATAAAATTTGCCACGGCCTCAGCCAGATGTTTTATTAAGTGAATATGATCTAGAATGGTGAAGGCACTAGTCGTGCCGATATGCAACTAATTGGCCCATACACCATGCTGAACAACTGGAAAGCAACTCCTCTCCTTACAAGGAAGGAGTCTTGGTAGTTTGCTTTTGCAGCTTCTTTTTTGTACTTTGGGTTACTTTCAGGGTTGTAATCCAAACATCTCAGTATGATTGTTTTGTTTTGATGTTAACCTTTCTATCCTTTCAAATTCAATGAAATGCAGTTCAGTTTCGTATTAAGTATTGTATATTTTACCTTTTCCTAATTCCTGTCATTTTGTTCCATTTCAGTTATGTTAATGCCGACTTTAATAATATGACATGTATGCGAAATTCACGCCCAGATATTAAAAAGTTGTCTAATTTCGAAATAATGCATCAAAAGGTTGGATATGATGAAGATGAGGCTATTGAGGAAATAAAAAGAGAGTTGGAACAATTTGAAAACAAGCCTAAGCCCAACCTCAATGAAACTGAGGCCATTAATATCAGAAGTCATAAAGAAGTTAGAGAAACAAAGATAAGCATTCACACTGAACAAAAGCCCAGAGATGCCTTGATTCAACTTTTATTTGAATACATAGATGTGTTTTCTTGGTCTTATGATGATATGCCGGTTTTAGGTATTGATATAGTGGTTCATAATCTTCCCACGTATCCTGATTTTCCATCAGTCCAACAAAAGCAACGAAAATTTAAAACATACATGAGTGGCAAATGTTATCCATGTGCCAAAGAAGGACGGAAAGACTAGAGTATGTGTTGACTACAGAGACCTGAACAAAGCAAGTCCAAAGGATACTTTTCCTTTTCTAAACATCCATATTCTTGTAGATAATTGCACAAAGCATGAGATACAATTATTCATGGATTGCTATGCTGGGTACCACCAGATTCTGATGGACGAGGATGATGCAGAAAAGACCGCTTTCACCACTCCATGAGGTACTTATTGTTACAGGGTCATGCCATTCGGTTTGAAGAATGCAGAGACGACTTACATGAGGGCCATGACCACCATTTTCCACGACATTATACACAAGGATATTGAAGTATATGTCGATAATGTCATCATAAAATCAAGGACACGGGCTGATCGTGTGCGCGATCTGAAAAAGTTGTTTGAACGGTTGCGAAGGTATGACCTTAGGCTTAATCCAGCCAAGTGTGCATTTGGGGTTTCGTCTGGGAAACTCCTCGGTTTTATAGTTAGACGGAGAGGCATTGAATTGGATCCATCTAAGATAAAGTCCATTTGAGATCTGGTACCCCCGAAGTACAAAACTGAAGTCATAAGTTTTCTCGGGAGATTGAACTACATCAGTAGGTTCATTGCTCAGCTCACAACCACGTGCGAGCCTATCTTTAAGTTTCTAAAAAGGATGCTGCTATCAAGTGGACGGACGATTGCTAAAAAGCTTTTGACAAGATCAAAGATTATCTGTCAAAACCCCTTGTACTGGTCCCACCTGAACCTGGTAGGCCTTTATTTTTATATGTCGGTGATGGATAATTTCTTTGGATATGTTCCGGGGCCACATGATGCGACAAGCAAAAAGGAACAGACAATCTATTATTTGAGAAAAATGTTCACCAATTATGAGGTTAAGTACACCCTTTTAGAAAAGACATGTCGTGCCTTGACTTTGGTCGCTCAGAAGCTGAGGCATTATATTTTGTCATACACTACTTACCTTGTATCTAGAATGGATCCTTTGAAGTACATTTTTCAAAACCCAATTCCCACTGACCGACTCACAAAATGGCAAATCCTGCTCATAGAGTTCGACATCGTCTATGTCACTTGCACCGCAATGAAAGCATAGGCTTTGGCAGATCATTTGGCAGATCATTTGGCAGAGAACACAGTTAATGATGATTATAAGCCACTGAGCACATACTTCCCAGATGAAGAGGTCAACTCAATAGAGGAAGTAGTTTCGAACGATAGCCATGTATGGAAAATATATTTTGATAGGGCTATCAATATCAAAGGAGTTGGGATCGGGGCAGTCCTCATCTCACCTATTGGACAACATTACCCTGCAACGGCCCAACTTTGTTTCTTCTGTACCAATAATACGACAGAATACGAGGCTTGTGTCATAGGTCTAAAAATGGCCCTCGATCTAGATGTGCATAAACTATTGGTTATGGGAGATTCGGATTTGCTTATCCGGCAAGCCCAAGGCGAGTGGGAGACTCGAGATATCAAGCTTATTCCATACAGACAATGTGTGCAAGACCTGAGCAAAAGATTCAAATCTATCGAGTTCAGGTACATTCCCAGGTTTCACAACGAGCTAGCCGATGCCTTGGCTACTTTAGCCTCGATGCTCCCTTATCCGGGAAACACTCATATTGATCCACTGTAAATCCAAGTTCGAAATCAACACGGTTACTGCAATACTATCGAGACAGAACTAGATGGTGAACCATGGTATCATGACATAAAACAATTCCTGAAAACAAAGAAATACCCAGAGCATGCCAAGGGAGATCAAAAAAGAACTATAAGGCGGCTCGCGTCTGGTTTCTTCCTGAATGGGGAAATTTTGTACAAAAGGACCCCAGACTTGAACCTGTTGAGTTGCATAGATTCCACAGAAGCTGAGCAAATCATAAGTGAAGTGCATTCGGGGGTATGTGGGCCTCACATGAATGGATACGTTTTGGCGAAGAAGATTCTAAGGGAAGGGTATTATTAAGATTCTAAGGGAAGGGTATTATTGGCTTACTATGGAGCGGGATTGCTTTAGTTTTGTTCGCAAGTGTCACCAATGCCTTATTCATGGCGACCTGATTCACTCGCCTCCGTCTGAGTTACATCCCATATCCTCTCCTTGGACTTTCGTTGCTTGGGGAATGGATGTTATTGGAACAATCGAGCCAAAGGCTTCAAATGGTCATATATTCATTTTAGTCGCCATTGATTACTTCACCAAATGGGTGGAGGCAGTTGCTTTCAAAGCAGTCACCAAGAAAGTAGTGGTAGACTTTGTTTATTCCAACATCATCAGCCATTTCGGTATCCCAAAGACCATTATCACTAACAATGCAGGCGATCTAAATAGTCATCTGATGAAGGAGGTATGCGAGCAGTTTAAAATTGTGCATAGCCATTCTATCCCTTACCGACCAAAGGCCAACAGAGTCGTTGAAGTGGCAAACAAGAACATCAAGAAGATTCTCTGGAAGATGATCCAAGGGTCTAGGCAATGGCATGCAATGTTGCCTTTTGCTCTTTTGGGATACCGCACGACTGCTCGCACATCTGTTGGTGTAACTCCTTATCTTCTGGTATATGGGACGGAAGCTATAATACTAACTGAAGTCAAAATTCCCTCTCTCTGGATCATTGTGGAATCAGAGATTGAGGATATAGATTGGGTAAAGACCCGTTTGGAACAGCTGATGCCGATTTATGAAAAACGGCTAGCATCAGTATGTTTCGGCCAATTATACCAGCAAAGAATGGCACGCGCTTACAATAAGAAAGTGCATCCAAGGCAGTTTGAGGTAGGACAACTCGTTTTGAAACGCATTCTTCCACACCAATCAGAAGCTAAAGAAAAGTTTACCCCGAACTGGCAAGGACCGTACATCATCAAGAAAGTGTTACAAAAAGGGGCCTTGCATTTGGAAGATGAAGAAGGACGGGTACGAGACATGACTATTAACGCAGATGTAGTCAAAAGATATTATGTTTGATATATACCCACTATGGAACTTTCACGCATGATTTTTTTAGATCGAGATGACGAAGGCTATCATTGCTCACTATCCTAAATATGTGTCACCCTTTTGTTAACCCTTTTGAGCCAAATTTGTCTTCTTTGTTTTCCCTCTTTTTGGAACCTATGTACTTATAAAAACAAAAAAAAAAAAAAAAGAGAAGAAAAGAAAAAAAATCAAACAACAAATCTTCTGAGTTACTGAACTACGTTCGACCTGATTTCGAAAGGATACGTAGGCAGCCTTACCCTGGGTTCGGTCCCATCACAACAAAAAATCCATATTCCCAATACTCCAAAACTGGGGCAGAAGTTTGTTTTATTTTACATTTTTTTCTGTAAAAACGATTCCAAAAGTTGTAATTCAGTTCAAGGTTCTTTTCGCCTATTCTCTCTTAGGAACTTCTAATCGATCTTTGAGAATGTTTGAAGCCCACATGCCAAGGGCATTTGGCAACCTTCCGCATGCAGTATCTTAGTCCAAAAAAAAATTAAAAAAAATGAGAGAGTCTTATCGGTGAAAACCCTTATGGGCACTGTAAGGCGACAGTGAGTAGAGAAGTGAGAGAGTCTTATTGGTGAAACACATACGATCACCATAAGGCGATGGTGAGTAGAGAAACGAGAGAGGTCAGTTAGCGAAATTCACAAAGGGCGCTACTAGCCGAATGAGGGTCTTCGATACTCCGACATGAGCACAACCAAGACAGTTTCAAGATGAACATTTGCGACAGATTTGATAATTAGACAGCTCATACGGATCATGAGTCTAGTCCAAAATGGATGTCATAATTTATTGAAGTTGGCACACACCTCCAGATAAGTTTCCCCATTCCTCTCCTTGAAAGGGTGTCATGCCCCAGAACCGAGGGGCACGACCGGCGCTCAACTGAGTGAACCCGATTGAGCAAGCCTGTTAGATTTCATTCTACCCAAATTCATTCATGAATAAAGAGGATATGTACTCCGTTAATCAAGTACTGAAGAGATTTCATTAACCGCTTCCATTTCATTCCCATTAATAACATCATTCAATATTTTCAAAATAGTACGAGTTTATAGATTTAATGAATAACATGTGGCCAAATACCAACAGTTCTAATCCAATTTCCAACATCAAATACCACCCACAACCTGTCTACGGAGCCTCTAAGTACAACTGAAGAGTAATATGAAAATGCCGACAACAAGGCCTCGGCTATACCTCAACCACAAAGTGCATGAGAAACAAAAGATACATGACCCCAAAATGAAGTGGGGCTCACCAAATCGGCTGAAAAGAGTGTACTGCTATTACTGATCAATGCCACCTACTGTAGATCCACCTGCATCTATTAAAGATGCAGCGCCCCCGGAAAAAGGGATGTTGGTACTGTCGAATAACACTAGTATGTATAGCTAGAAATCCTCTTTCAAAATAGAATGCCCATATGATCTATACGTGGAACACATAATATAATGTAATTGAAACAACCTGTACAAACAAGGACAACAAAAGGGGCACCTATTGTCTGCATTAATAATGTTTCTCATTAGACCGTCCTTAGTGTTCACATATCATATTATACACTTATGCGTTTCATAGACAGTCCATAGTGTTTATCCATACTGTACATCTATACCTCTTATACACAATGCACCTATGTGTTTCATAGACCGTCCACAGGATTTCATATCACAATAGATTTTATAACACAATGTACCTATGCGTTCATAGATCGTCCATGGGATTTCATATCACAATGTACCTATGCGTTCATAGACCGTCCACAGGATTTCATAACACAATGTACCTATGCATTTCATAGACCGTCCACAGGATTTCATAACACTATGTACTTCATAACACAATGTACCTATGTGTTTCATAGACCGTCCACAGGATTTCATAACACAATATACCCATGCATTTCATAGACCGTCCATAGGGTTTCATAACACAATATACCTATGTGTTTCACAGACCATCCATAGGGTTTCATAACACAATATACCTATGTGTTTCATAGACTGTCCATAGGGTTTCATAACACATTGGAAACAAAAGTACAAATACGTACATCTCATAACCTTTCACACCACATATCACCTAATCCGTACTTTCAACTACTTACAACATTATTATTTTATTGGCTCTCTTGGCCATACATATGATTCTTTATTCATGGCGCAATGGCCATACTTCATATTCCACACTTCCATTTCTTCCCTTTCATAGATCATCATCATAATTATCAACAAGTAGAATATTTCGAAAATCACAACTTTAAATTCATTAGTAATGAAGGCTTTAAACACAATCGATTTCTTTCCAATAAATGGAGTAAAATGATTGGCAATCGAAGTACAAGTTAAAATCATATACAATTTCCACTCACGAATATGTAAGAACGCAAAACACATTGAAAATTACTTACAAAGCATAGCATTAGCTAAAACAGCAACATATGGGCATCACTTGGGTTCATAAACTTTTAGCCGATTATATTGTCGAAGTCAATTTTGGAATAGTTGAGTCAAAGCTTATTTCATTATCTTTCTCACATTATTTCATTTCATTGGCACCATTGGTCACAAGTATAACTTTCACTATTGGCACGTTGGCCACACTTTATATTCCCAATTAAGACTTTAGGTACACATATGAGCAATTAAGAGTCTTAAGAATATTGAGATTTTCTCACACAATTTGGCATACTAGCTTTCATTTGAAATACGATTCAAGCCACCACATTTTAATACGCAACCTATACTTTGAAACTCACGGAAACATTATGGAATTCAATTCTAAGAGAGAAAGTTTAGCCAACATACCTCAATTGAGCTTTCCTTAAATTACTACAACGTTCCGAAAATTCTAGCAATCCCAATCTATTCGAGACATAATAAAATTGAACCATAATTAGGAAGATATTCATGGTCTCAGCTTATTTGAGCATTTTATCAAACACTAAGCGTGAATTAAGGTTCAATGTCCTTTTATGGAGGATTACATCATCCCACAACCCAATCTTTACCATTTTTAGCTCAATAATATTTTTACACCCTTTGATAACACATGCATATAAAATAAACAACCATCTTGCCCAGAAATTATCTTTCTTATTACTCATTTCTAGACAAAATTCGAAATTGAGGGTTAGGGTGTAGAATCTTACCTTTAGGATGAAGATCTAGTGAGTTTCCCTCCTAAATCTTCCAAAACTTGAGCAAGAATTGAAGAATTAATTATTGAGGAACACCTTCTCACTCTAGTGCACTCTCTCTCACTCTAAAGTATCAGATTATATCTCAAAAATAACCCAAAGAGTGTATTTAACGAAATAGGGCCGGGTTTTAAAAACTCAAAAATGAAGCTCCAGAACAGGTTCCGCGGTCGCATATGCGGACCGCATATCGGTCACATAATTGATGTCCAAAATGACCAAAAATCTGTATGAGTTTGCGGTCACTATGCGGTCCGTATAACTGTTATACGGTCGCATAGTACGTCGCATAACAGTTATGCGGTCGCATAGTCGACCGCATAATTGCTTCCAACTGACCCAATTAGCTGCTTCACTCTGCGGCCATTATGCGGTCTGCAAAGTGATTCTGTGGTCGCATAATGGACAGCATAAATGCACTTTTCTGCCAAAAACTTTCCTTTACTTTCCCGTGCATTGTTCAACCCAAAAGCACGTAATCCTAGTCCGGCACCATGAAATATTATTTTCTTTATAAATTTTACTGGGCTTTATACTTAAGTTCTTCAAAACAATTTGGGGTGTTACAAAGGGACATATTTTGTTTAGACACAATTCCTTTTTTACTTTCAATTCCTATTCTGTTTTCCCATAATTTTTCTTTGAGTCCATTTCGGTCTAATCTTGCATCAAAGGCGAAGCAAAGAAATGGCTGCAAAACTGGCTGCAATTTTCCCATAATACCGAGCATAATTTGGGGCATATACGACATTGACAAAGGCATGAATCCGTCTATGATCTCTTTTGCTAAGCCGAACATAGTGTCTCAAAGAAACTGAAAAGGTCTCCTAAGCAAGACTTGCTTCATGGAAAAAGTTGATAAGCACTATAGACACAAACTGATATTGTGTACAAGACAACTAAGTTTGATTTTAAAGAAAATATTTCCTCACTTTAGGGACAAGGATTAGCGGTACTATGGATATCTGGGTATGAAACAGCCGAGGCAACATCGGAAAGCCAAGGTCTCCAAAAAGTGATACAGAGTATACGAGCATATCGGTACCACTCTGATAGAATCAGTTCTTCGATAATGGAGTGACCGTGAATTCAAACTCCTTAGGGTATCAAGGCCACAAACCGACCACTGCTTTTAACACTCACAATTTTTCTTTGTTTTAAGCAGGAACAAAGTAGTGCAGAATGACGATTTTCAAAGGACAAATATCACCAAAGGTAAGTTTCTCAAAATCTCCATTTTCTTTTATTTTCAATGTGCATCACTACTATTTATACCTCACATTTACGTAGCTTAACTCAGGTAGAACCATTTCGCATAGGGGGATCCAACTCATAGTTTCGGGTAGAAGTACTCTTCGCTCGGGATGTTTTACGTAGCATAACCCATGTAGAACCTTTTTGCCTAGGGGATCCAGCTCATAGTTTCGGGTAGAAGTACTCTTCGCCCAAGCTGTTTTGCGTAGCTTAACTCAGGTAGAACATTTTTGCCTAGGGGGATCTAGCTCATATTTTCGGGTAGAAGTACTCTTTGCTCAGGATATTTTACGTAGCTTAACCCAGGTAGAATCTTTTCTCCTAGGGGGATCCATCTCATAGTTCCGGGTAGAAGTACTCTTTGCCCAATCTGTTTTACGTAGCCTAACTCGGGTAGAACCTTTTCTATCCAGATCATATTTTTGGGTAGAAGAACTCTTCGCTTAGGCTGTTTTCGTAGCTTAACTCAGGTAGAACCTTTTAGCCTAGAGGGATTCAACACTCTATCAGTAATACATGGTGTCAACCTCTAGTTACATTTCCTTTCAGTAATACAAGGTACCAACCCCTGGTTACATTCATTCCTAGTGATACAGGGCGCCAACCCCTGGTCACATTTTCTTTAAGTAATATAGGGTGCCAACCCCTGGTTACATTCCTCTTAGTGATACAGGACACCAACCCCTGGTTACATATATTTCTCAATGATGCATGGTTCCAACCCATAGTTACATTCCTACCTAGTGATATAGGACGCCAACCCCTGGTTACATTCCTTCTCAGTAATACAAAGTGCCAATCCCTGGTTACGTTTCCTTTCAGTAATATGGGATACCATCCTCTGATTCCATTCCCTTTGGGCAACACAAGTTACTACCCCTCCCTCCCTCCCTCCCCCCCGTGGTTGCATATCCTCACATAGCTAGTTTATACTAATGTCTTTATCTTTCTTTCAACAACTTAGATAGTTTATAACTTTCTCTAATAACTCACAAAATTTTCCTATTGCTAAGCTGGGGCAAAATTTTTTTGTTCATTTTGTTCGTTTTTTATGGCTTTACAGGCCCCAGCCGTAGAGCACATATTGCGATGACTTTAAGCTTGTAGTTCCAATTCCCATCATAAGAAAGAAGTCTTTCGATCACAACATAGTTGGAGTCAACTTTGATAATATGCCAGCAACTCGGCGTCTCAAGATTTATCTTCTCAATTTCAGATCAAGAAAATGAGCAACTAAGATTGAGTCATAATCTTTTCTTCAAAGAGCATCAAGATCTAGTCTAAGGTCAAAGCAAGCGAGCAAGTCGAGAATCAAGATTTGACTCCAGAAGATACATAGATAGGAATTTTGTAGTCTTAGTTTGCAGACATATGTAGTTCTCTTCTCTTTTCCTTTTGATGTAAGCGGCAAGTAACGATAACAGTAACAGTAATAACAACAACAACAACAACAACATCATCATTCTTAACTCCAGTATCTGGTAGTCCCAGCTACCAAATATTTTCAGAACTACACTGACCTGATTCCTTTACAGCCAAGGATATGCAGGGAAACTTCGAAAGCAAGGTTAGGTCACCTTTTTTTTAAAAAAAAAAAAAAATGCTTTCATTAGAGTCATATGTGAGCAAAAATTAGTCTTGACATTCACTATCTTTGCACGAAAACTCTTCATGTTCTCGAGTAAAGAGGGGCAACTATAAATTCCTAATTTTGCAATTTCTTTTTCTTTCCCTTTTATGTTTATTATGTATGTATGTGTAGGAAATATGAGTTATTTATAGTTAATTAAAAGAGAATAAGAACGTGGGCTAAGTTGTGTTCTTAGCTGGAGTTGGGCCAAAATTGGCCCCAGAATCAGAGCCCAACAGCGCAGAACTCGGTCCAAATGGGTTGTCCTAGAAGACACCAAAAATGACGTCATTTTAGCCAAGCTATTGAGATGCAATCTCATCCGTTCAAGCTCCCATGATCCAACCGCTCAAGATTAATCCCCCACTCAGGTATTTAAACTCCTAATTCCCCAAATTTTTTCCCCATTTCCCCATATTTTCCCTTTTCTTCTTCTCTCTTCTCACTCTCTCCTCTCTTCCTCAAGACCTAGCCGCCGTCGCCATATACACCGACCGTCCGCCTCTAATCTATCCCAAATTCACACCACAACATCCTCTCACTCCTATCTTTCCAAATCCATGAATCAGATCCTCCAAATCCCGACCAATCCTCATGAATCTTCATAAATCCGAGAGAACCCTAGCCGCCGCCTCAAAATTTTTCGAGTTTTAGCCTCCCCCATACCATAACACATACATAAATGGATAGATCTCAAAGAAATCTATCAATTCCTACCAATTTCACCCCTAAAAGCACCACCACCACCGGCCAGCCTCCCTTACTATTGCGACCACCACTGCCCGCTGCCTCTGCCACCGTCGCTGTTTCTTGGTCTTTTATTTTTTTTTGAACTAAAGGCACTTTTTTCCTTTTGGCAAGATGTTAGAATCTATTGGTTTAATGTCTGCCAATGAGAAACATGCGCCTCGGGGTTGGACAGCCACCACTTGGCATCCTCAGCATCGTCTCGTTGCTCGATTTGACATCGGATGCCTCAGAGTTTTGTATAAGCTCGCACCTTAATCTTTTCCCCTTTTTTCGTAATTTTTTTTCCATCCGAGTATAAGTTTTAGTTTAATTTTCTATTTTCAATTAATTGTTAAGCCGTGATCGTTAGTTCAAGTTTACTTTCATTAGCATTCTTCAATGTTAGTTGTTGCTTAATATTTTCGAATGAGGTACTTAGTCGTTTGTTTAGGTTGCTATTAATCGTTGTTCGATAGTTTATCAATGTTCATTTAAGTTGTATTTTAGGCAGCGTTTCCTAATTTCAGTCGTCTACTGTTAATTCTCAAAAATCGATTGGCTTTAGTTTAGTTTGTGTGAATACATCGTTTGATTACATTTTAAGTCTTGTTTCTGCTTTGCTAGTTCATAGTTGGTTTGAGTATGAGTGTTTTTGCTGAATTTCAGTCATGTGTGGATTTAAAAGTTGAGTACTTGAGTTTGAAGTACATGGTTGTTAGGTATTTTCCTGTTTAAGTTATAGTACAACTGCTTTGCTTTGTGTCAGAATTTGGTTAAAAGAGGACTGTTTAGTCACACAAAAGTTAGTCCTTTTGGACAGATTTTTGGTGAACCAAAATCTGTCTAAAAGGACTTATTTTTCCTACTCAAAGAACTCATCTTTAAAGACTTCATCTTACACTTAAAAAGGAACAGAAAGTTTGAGAGAAAAGATAAAAGAAACTTCAGCAACCTTTTATCCTAAAACATTTTTTTCAGAAAAGCAAAAAGAAAGGTTATGTAGTCTCCCTTGGTTCTTTTGTTTTTTCAAGCTTGTTGATTTCTGGGTTTCATTTGGTTTAAGTTGCTGTTGACTGCTGCGGTTTGCTAGTTCTTGCTGTGTTCATTGAGTAGATAGCTTGAGAGTTATCCATTGTTGGGTTTCTTTCTTTTGTTGTAAGGATTCTGCCGCGCTTAGGTAATCCTATTAACTCCTTAGTATAATTTTAACTATTACTAATAATAATAAGCATGCAGTTTTGGGATGTATCTTGACTCCCCATCTCTGTGTTTGAATAATGATGAGTGTTTTTGAATGTTTATTGAATATGCTCGCTTTGTTTTGATTCAGCCTTTTCCTATTATTTATGAATCTTTGATGTCATTTGAGTTCATAAAAGAGGTTTGGTTTGAGTTAAATAATTTAGAACCATATGTAATCTTTCTCTGTCGGCATTGAAAGTAAATGTTTTCTGATGCAGTGGGCATTTGATTGCTCGAGCTATTTTATTAAGATAAAGCAGCACGTTTTGTCCATTTTCTCTCTTTTAATTTATGATAAAAAGTGATTAATGAAAGGTTAAGGACTATGTGTTTGTTGGGAAGCTAACTGTTGTTTTGGCATGTTCTGGTGTTAAGTTTTGGTCGCGTGCGTTAGGCTTCTTGTGAACCAAATTTGACTGCTTGAAAGTTTTCTTACTGCTGTTTGAAAACCAAAATATTTTGAACTACATTCTTGTTACTTTAGAGCCAAATTTCTTAAAGTTCATCTTTCTTAAAGGATGAAAATGTTGTTACTGTTAAATAAGTTCAATGTTTGAAAAGATTTTTCTTTCCTTTTCTCTTCAGTTTCTTTCTTTTCTTAGGTCGAGTCAATAGTTTATTCTTGGAGTTTTTGCTGAATATTTGAGTTTGGAAAAAAACTATCTTTAGTTCTTTAGTATTCCATGTCAGACACATATCACATATACTTGAGAAAAATGGACCTAAGTATTTTATTTTAATCTTTGTTTAATGCTAGAATGTAGTTAATAATACATTAGTTGTGATTATTGAAAAATACTCCTTTGGTTAAAATCCTGATTGGAGCGGGGTGTTCTTTTTTGTTGAATCTTTGAAAACTAGGAACTTTAAATGGCTCCTTTTAGCTGTAATTCATTTTTGCAACTTGATTATGTAAGCATTCTTTGGATGTTTGGTCCATAGGAATACTTCTTTGTGATGTTTTTGTACGCCGGTTTCATGGGCGAGTTTGAATTATTTGAGCCATGTAAGCTTTAGTCTAACTAGTTAGCCAAATAACTTAAGAACTTTTAAATTAGTTAGTTAAATATTTCTCAAAAGCGCTAAGCAACTAGTAGGCGCGCTTTAACTTTTTCATTCACGGATTCGCTTGCGTAGCGTGGTGTTTAACATTCAATAAATTAATAATCTCATACCATACCCATTAGTTTTAGTTAATTTTTAATTTAGTTAATCCTTTGCTAAAATTGCGAATTCGCTTGCGTAGCGCAATAGTTGACTTTTAGTAATTTTTAAGACTTAATTTTCTCAAATGAAGCAATTTCTCAAAAGTACTACAAATAATTGATTGTCATGATTTCGGATTCTCTTGCGAGGCACAATTATGATAAGTTAATAAATTTTGTTATTCGATCATACATTCGCTTGCGTTGCGTGATTATGACAACATAATATTATCCAAATTATTTTTTAATAATTCTAATAATCAAGAAATAAAAGCGGATAGGTAAAACATAAAAATCATAAAAAACACAGTTTTGTCCAAAATTAATTCAAGCCAAGTTTAAGTCAATAAAGCAACCATGTTAGAACCACAGAACTCGGAAAATGCCTTACACCTTCTTCCCGGTTAACAGAATTCCTTACCCGAACTTTTTTTCACAGACCAATTAATAATAGAGTCAAATCTTCCTTTGATAAGGAATTCAAAAGGTGACTTGGAACACCGAAAAATAAATTTCAAGTGACGACTCTGTAACTAAAATAATCCTTACTCAAATTTGTCACTTCAAATGGAAAAACTCTTTTAACCCAATAATCCATAACACATACATATCTTTTGGGGGTAGAAAAGGGGTGTGACAATATCTGTACTCATAAATAAATCTCGAGTTAAGCATGTGTTAATTGATTCAGGTAGCTCGACCAATAGCATCAGATCGAGGGTCATAGAGCAGTTGGGTCTACAAGATCAAATAGTGCTTGCAGTCCGGGTTTTAAACGAATTCAACATGGCATGCAAAACTACTAAAGGGGAGATAACCCTACCAGTGAACACTATAGGGACCATTCAGGAAACGAATCAAAGGGAATATGAGATATAACGATGTAGTCGAAAGGCCATGGATTCATAGCATGAGGGCAATGCCCTCGACACTACACCAGGCACTGAAGTTCCCCACACTGGGAGGGATCAAGATGGTTTACGAAGAGAAATCGGCCGCAAAAGAAATGTTCGCGGTCGACGAGGTGATCCTGATGTCCGCACTCTCGACATCAAAGAACACAGAGCTAGTTAGGAAGGAAGAAACTAAATAGCAATCACCGATACCAGCCTCAACCGAACCGGAGAAGCAAGAAGCAGGTGAGGATGACGATTACAGAATCCATAGGTTGTTCATCGCCCCTGATGATTCTGATGCCACAAAATCAACGGTCGAGGAGATAAAGCACGACATATTGATCGAACACCTGCCCGATCAGAAGGTATACCTGGGCACATGGTTAACTCCCAAGCTCAGAAAAAGCTCATTGAATTCCTTATATCTAATATAGATTATTTCGCTTGGTCCCATCTTGATATGATAGGGATCCCGCCAGAAATAATCACTCATAAGATGAGCTCGAATCCGAAGTTCCATCCGGTTAAACAGAAGATGAGGCCTCAGTCCGAAGTCAAGAATGCATTCATCAAAGATAAGGTATCCAAACTCCTTAAAATAGGTTCCATTCGGGAAGTTAAGTACCCGGATTGGCTAGCTAACATAATGGTATTGCCTAAAAAGGGGAATAAGTTAAGAATATGCGTAAATTACAAAGACTTGAACAAAGAGTGTCCTAACGACTCTTTTCCTTTGCCTAAAATTGATCGCATGATCGATACGACGGCCGGGCCTGAGATACTCATCTTTCTCGACGCCTACTCCGGGTACAACCAAATTCGAATGGACCTGGGAGATCAAGAAAAAACTTCATTTATCACTAAATTCGGCACCTATTGTTGTAACGTAATGTCATTCAGACTAAAAAATGCAGGTGCCACTTATCAACGCCTAGTACACTAAATATTCAAAGAATAAATAGGAAAATCAATGGAATTTTATATTGACGACATGTTAGTTAAATCCCTGTGAGCAGAGGACCATTTGAAACATTTGCATAAAATCTTTGACATACTGAAGAAATATAATATAAAGCTGAACCCGGAGAAATGTGCATTCAGGGTCGGATTCGGGAAGTTCATTGGATTCATGGTGTCCTACCGATGGATTGAGATCAATCCTGATAAAATCAAAGCTATAGAATATATCACCGTAGTGGACATTGTCAAGGCCATTTAGAGGCTAACCAGGCGCATAGCCGCCCTAGGCTAGTTCATATCGAGGTCTTCCGATAAGAGCCATCGGTTCTTCTCATTATTGAAGAAGAAGAATAACTTTTCTTGAACCCCGTAATGCCAACAAGATTTGGAAGAACTCAAACAGTACCTTCCAAGTCCACCCTTGCTCCATACTCCAAAGGCAGATGTACCTATACTTAGCTGTATCCGAGGTAGCGGTAAGTGGAGTCGTAGTTCGAGAAGAGGAAGGTGCGGAATTTCCTATCTATTATGTTAGTAGGACTCTAGGCGAGGCCGAAACGAGGTATCCTCACCTAGAAAAATTGGCGCTCGCATTGCTAAGCGCCTCCAAAAAATTAAAGCCGTATTTTCAATGTCACCCCATATGTGTCGTAACTTCTTACCCACTAAGGAGAATAATGCACAAACACGAGCTGTCGGTCCAATTGGCCAAATGGTCCGTATAAATTAGCGGTTATGATATCGAATATCGACCCCGAACTGCCATCAAATCATAAATTTTGATAGACTTTGTAGCCGACTTTACGCCTGCCTTAATACCTGAAGTCGAAAAGGAATTGTTGTTAACCTCGGGACTTCCCTCGGGAATATGGACCCTCTTTACGGATGGTGCCTCGAACGCAAAGGGGTTCGGACTTGGCATCATGTTGAATCCGCTTACGGGCAACGTAGTTAGGCAATCTAGTAGAAGTGTGAAATTGACTAACAATGAGGCCGAGTATGAGGCCATGATTGCAGGTCTTGAATTGGCTAAAAGCCTGAGGGCGAGGTGGTCGAAGCCAAGTGCGATTCCCTCATCGTGGTAAATCAAGTCGATGGGACGTTCGAAGTAAAAGAGGAACGAATGCGAAGGTATTTAGACAAATTACAGGTAACAGTGCATCAATTTAAGGAATGGACCCTACAACACGTACCCCGAGATCAAAATAGCGAGACTGACGCTCTAGCTAACTTGAGATCATCGGTTAATGAAGATGAATTCAGCTCAGGAACGGTCGTACAACTCATGAAATCGGTAGTGGAAGAAGGCCATGCCGAAATAAACTCAACAAGTTTAACTTGATATTGGAGAAAAACGTACATAGACTACTTGAAGATAGGGAAGTTGCCCTTGGATCCTAAAGAATCGAGAGCTCTACGCATGAAGGCAGCCAGATTCAGCCTGTCCGAAGGGACTATGTTCAGAAGAACATTCGACGACCCGCTCGCCATATGCTTGGGACTGGGAGATACCGAATATGTTTTGAGAGAAGTTCACGAAGGCACATGCGAGAATCATTCGGGGGAAGAATCTTTGGTCCGTAAGATAATCAGGGCCGGTTATTACTGGATCGAAATGGATAAATATGCAAAGGACTTTGTTCGAAGATGTGACGACTGTCATAGACACATACTGATGATCCACCAACCCGGAAAGCTACTACATTCGGTCTTGCCACCTTGGCCGTTCGTGAAGTGGGGAATAAACATTGTCGGTCCCCTGTCGTGGGCACCTGGTAAGGCTCAATTCATATTGTTTATGATCGATTATTTCTCTAAATGGGTCAAGTCTCAAGAGTTCGAGAAGGTCCGAAAAAAAGAAGTCATTAACTTTGTTTAGGACCACATAATATGAAGGTTTAGGATACCAACCGAGATAGTATGTGATAACGGGAAGCAGTTCATCGACAACAAAGTAAACAAGTTTTTCGAAGATTACAAGATCAAAAAGATATTGTCAACACCCTATCACCATAGTGGGAATGAACAAGCGGAGTCAACAAACAAGACCATACTTCAAAACCTAAAGAAGAGATTGACCGATGCCAAAGGAAAATGGAAAAAATTCTACCCGAAGTCTTATGGGCATACCGTACAACCTCTAAATCTAGTACGAGGGCCACTCCATTTTCATTGGTCTATGGTGCCTAAGCACTAATACCGGTCAAAGTGGGAGAACCGAGCCTCAGGTTCCGATATGCGACCGAAGAATCAAACGATGAGACTATGAGCACGAGCCTAGAACTATTGGATGAAAGGCACGAGGCCGCCTAGAAACAACATATAGAAAGGTATTACAACCGAAGAGCCAACCTTCGACACTTCAAGATTGGGCACTTGGTGTTAAGAAAAGTAACACCGCACACCTGGAACCCGAATAAGGGGAAGCTAGGGCCGACTTGGGAAGGACCATATTGAGTCATCAGGATTACCAGCAAAGGCTCGTACTAACTCGAAGCAGGAAATGATGCACAACTACCGAACAACTAGAACCTGACGCACTTAAAGTGGTATTACTATACGATCTCATTTACCCTTTTATAATATTATGAACCAGACTAACACTTGCAAGAAACAACCAAAGGAGAATGTGACTATTAGGTCTGAAAGAACACGTTGCACTCTTTTTCTCTTGAACCGGGTTTGTCCCAAATAAATTTTTCAGCAAGGTTTTTAACGAGGTAACAATAAATTGTGCTAAATTATATTCGAAGACCACTTTTAAACCGGGCTCAATGGTCGCATCAACAGTATCCGAGCCCTCTCAAGATCAACCTTGAATACTGGGGGCTATCACTCTCGAGTTAGACTCCTTAGTAGGGCTGCTTATCGGGCGGATTGGGCGATTATTTACTCTTAACGGTTTGGCTTATCGGTTATCGGCTTTTAAATGTATAAATTCGCTAGCCACTCGATAAGATATCGGATGGATTGGTATCGGTTTAGCTCTTATCGGGCGGTTTATCGGATTGTTTGCTGGCCACTGTTACTCAAAATAAAATTCCTATGCTAAGCAGACTACATTCCAGTCTATAGAATATGGCACCTAAGAAGAGAGCTAAATAGAAGAAATATAGAGCTACATTCCAGCGTATTTCCCAGTAGAATCATCTCAGGGGATGAGCCTATTAACAACTTATAACTATCAGAAGAAATAAAAGAGAATACTGGGTATAACACATGGCATCAAAATTATCTAATAGTAACTAATTGGAATAATAAATTATAACTAAATGTCTAATAGTAAATTAGTAATAGATAGAGTACTGAAAGTGGAAGAAGGGTTTTTGATTATTTAATATATATATATATATATGGATAAAAATAAATTTTATATACATATATATATATTCTTAACGGGTTAACGGATTATCCGTTAAGAAAATTGAATAATTCGCCCCCAAACCGATAAGCCGTTAATAAAAAAATTTTAATTCGTTCCCCGTCCGTTAAACCGTTAAACCGATACCAATAAGCCATTAAGCTTCGGTTTCGGTTCGATTTTCGGTTTCGGTTCGGTTTTGAACACCCCTACTCCTTAGCAAGGAAAGAAGGGAATTTTGTACTCGAACAACTTAGGCAGGTGGTTAGAATTTATTGTAAGGGCCAAACTGTCAAATGAATCGTGCACGTGTATGCTACCGTAGGCATAATGCAAGCATTTACACGCTTTCGATCATGTACTTTACATACAGAAATGAAAGAAAGTTCTCACCTTGCTATTACATAGTTTTGCCTTTTAAAGCATCGTGCCTAAGGGCTATCCCTAGTCGGGGACTATCGAGCCCAAGGGCTACCCCTACCCGAGTCTAAGAGCTATCCTTATTCGGAGACTATCGAGCCTAAAGGCTACCCCCGCTCGGGGACTGTCATCCGAAATAAGTTCGGATATCTCGGGCTATCAAATACCGGAGGCACAGAACCTATTAGGTAGTGCCTAAACCCAAAAGGCTACAGCCATGGTAAAAATGGCTCGGACACATCCGAAGCCCATAATCAAAACATAAGGCCTTCAATAAAAATTTAAAACCTGCCAAAAGGTTACCCTCGACAAAAGTATCGTCTAAGAACACTTAAGCATTTTGAGAAAACTTCCGGTCACTTTGAGTTTTCAAAGCTTTGAGTAAATCAAAAATTGCATCGAGGTCAGGTATTGTTTGACACTAAAACCAAATCCACGACCATCAGTTCTTTATTGAGGAATCCCAAACATATTTACTCCATCAAACAAAACCACTTATATAATCCATGTTATGGATTTCATCATGTTCCTAATATCTCTGTTGAGAGTACTCGATCTCCTCCCTGAAATATTGCTGAGCCACTCTTTTACTAGAGACAAAGTGTGGTAGCCGAGACCCGATGACGAAGCAAAATTGCAAAAGATTGCAAAAATTAGGCTTACGAACCCTACCACAAAAGTGTTATTCTTCTATTTAACCAGCAAGTTCAATGTATGTTGATTTCCTGACTTCTTTCTGTGGAGTTAATTTTTTTCCCTTTCAAATGGTTCCATTTTCTTTTGAAATATGCATAAAGTGAGTCCAGAATCTGAGTTTTTCCCTCAATTATGCTGCAAAATTCCTGATTTTTCGGTTTGACTTCTTGAATTTTGGCCTTGAAAATATAAAACAAATTTCATGAATTACAATCTCAAAGAAAGAGAAGTAGCCAACATTCTTCATTCTTCTTACTTCTAATTTTTACCTATTTTCTTAATGATAGACTTGCATAGCAGCGTTATAAAGGAATAAAGGAAGTAATGGCAATTAATGCTGCAAGGTATTTCGTCATTTTTGTAATTGTTATTTTCGCTATTATACTTTTAAATATGGTTAGTTGAAAACTAAATTAATGTATTACCGAGAAATTGTCTTCAGTATTATACTTTATCATTTCGATCAAGAAAGCTTTCATCACCTCTCATGATCGGTGGTTTATGGATGGCGAGCTCAGTTCATTAAACGTTTCAGTTTAAGAGCATTTTAAGTAACACTTTTAATTGATTCTTGCCGTTCCAATTTTCTTTTATGAGTATATACTTTATCATATTACTGACTTGAATGGACACAAGTTTACTCTGATAAAGTATCATCAATTACATTGAACAAGTATTTATATAGTTGTAATTCGAACAAGAATTACATTATAAACTATACTACTTTGGATTCTTTATTTGCCTTGATATCAATTTTTTGTTATGCATGATCAAAGCAGTTTAACATAAATTATTTAGATGCTTGAATGAGTCTTTAGAATATATTTAAATATTTTGCTATTGCTAAATAATCACTTGGGGCAATTCCTCATTCATGTTCAAAAGGCTATAATGATTTGAGAGTTCCGGAATTAAATGGGATAGCGAGTTGACCTTTTATCCAAGGTTTTAGCTATACTATCAGATTTACATTAAAACATAGTCAAAGTGAAAGAGTGCACTCACAATGGTTGAATTGCCACCCTAATTTATGTGAAGGAAAGCTAATCGGGGATCTCTCATTGAGGATTATCAGAAGATTGACAGAATTGAAGCTCATTTAAGAAACGTGCTCAAGGGGGATAATAATATTCGAACTGCTAAAACATCAGTTCCTATGGTTGTCACACATACAGAAAGAAGACTTCACTAAATGATAAAAGAAAGCCAGTGACTAGGACTAGCAATGATGCCCTGATTGTATCAGTTTTGAACTCCTTGGGAAAGGGTTATTCCGTGGTAAATATACAGTGCAAAGATCAAACTAAGCTTCTATTTGATGTCATTAGAACGATAGGAGACATGCAATATGTCGCGTTCCATGCCAGAGTTAACACAATTGTGGACAGTGAATACTTGGTATATATTCCTTTACCTTCTTTTCTAATTTTAATAGTTTTGTATGAATGTACATTTGCTCAAATTTATCACAATCTTGTCTCAAGAACTCTTCATTAGGTATACCCCAATTATATCAGATGCTAAAAGCAACAATAATTCTATGTCTACAAGCTGCAATCGAAGGAACAACATCTGAGGTATTCTGCTCCTCCCTTCTAACTGTTTGAAAGAAACATTCAACTAGACATTTCAGAGTGTGTTCGAATGAGAGGCGAATGCGACAAAAAAAGGGACTTCAAAGAATTACATATTTACTCCCAAGTTTCATGTTTTTTAACTGTCCACTAATTCACCAGTATGATGAAGACTGATATAGATTTGGAATTCTTTTGGCACATGTAGGCAATAGAACTTTCATGAGATAAAATTTGACAATGAGACAGTTCTACTACTTCAATATACAACAAAGACTTAATGAGGGGCACACTCTTCTACAAGCTGGTAGACTATTACTGCAGTACAAATTGGACAGTTACGTGACAATAGAGGGAGAAAGATTTCGTTGTATCTGGAATGATAAAAAAGAACTTAAGCCTGATCTTTTTTTCTAGATTGATGGATACCATTGTCCAAGGTGATTATAATTGTTCAATGATGGAAAACTATTATCTTGCCTTCGTCGAACACTGGGTAAACTCAATATAGGGTAAGATGCAATGACAATCTTTTGTTGGGATTGATATTAAGATTGTTCTTTACATTCACTTGAGATTGCCGATTTTAACTATACTGGTCCTTTCTTTGGTTTTCTGTTTTCATTCCATATTTAAGTTTCTTTAGTATTTTAACTGTTCAAGTGTAGTTTCTTTGTTGAATCTGTTGATGAGATTTTACGAGAATGTAGTATGGTTGTTTACCGTGTACAATCTATTTGTTTTTTGTTTTTTTTGTGATCTACCTTTGTATTTTGCTTTATTCTTTTCTCTTTTTTCGTTGCGTGTTCCTTAACATTATCCAGAGAACTAATGTTAAGATTCCAACAATGACCTAAAGGGTGCACATTATTGGAAAAACGTTTTGTTCGTCAATTTCCAATCAAGATTATCATTGGTTTAATTTTTAGTCAATTTTTTTATGTTGTTTATTAACAGGTCCATCTTATTTAAACTCACCAATGATGTTAGACGGTGATGATTTTAGGAAACCTTCACATCATGAGGCTCTTGCCAGTGAGTAGCCGTGAAATTGAATATTCTATATATACTTTTTGTGTACATAAACATAGAAAAAGGGGTGCTTGATTATTTTATGAAAAATCATTGAATATTGAGAAGCCAATTGTATCAAGAAACAAATGTAGCTATTGGAAAATATATTAGAAGATAAAATAGATCAAAAAGGAAGACTTTACTTATCATTCATTAGAGCTTCTTTGGATATGTGACAATACTAAATCTTCTTATTTTTGCTGAATGTTCTTACTATTTTTAGTTTTTTGAAGAATCTATCTTCTATTATTTTTAATATTCGGATATTAGCAAAGGATCATTCGTAAACTTAATGAGGTCATTTAAGACGCGCGAAGCACGGTCAAATTACCTAGTTTTATATATTCTGGAATATCTTTACAAAGGCCCAACAAAAACGACCTCAAAATGAACAAAATATATACACAAAAATTTAAAAAATTCTAAGGCATTCACGCCTTATCTTCACCGGAGCCCGATTCGTCACCAGAATCCTCGGGGTCTTCAGATCCTTCGGATCCCTCGGAGCCCTCCGCACCTTTGGGCTCGGATAGTTTCTTCGCCTCGGTCTCAAGGCTTTTAGCCTCCTCGATCTCGGCTGACAGGTCGAAGCCTCGGGCATGGATCTCTTCGAGTGTCTCCCTTTGAGACAGTCGCTTCACATATTCAGCATTGGTCTTCACGGGGCTTGGCTGCTTCAACATCCGGCCTTGTATTGGGCCACCATCTTATCGGCATAGGTAGAGGTTGTCTCCATCTTGGACCTTGTTGCTTCGAGCTCTTTACCAAGGGCATCTCGTTCTGTTGTGGCCGAGCTCAGCTGTGCTTGGGGATCTTTATTTAGCTGAGCCCGTTTATCAGCTTTCTCATTCACCACCCGAAGCTGAACCTCCACCAAAGACAGCTTTGCCTGGGCGGTTTCCTTCTCCGAGGCCATAAGATCCATCTTGCTCTACCACCCATCGGCCATGACTTAGATCTCGTCTATTTCCTTTCCGAGTTGGTCGATCTGGTCAATATTCTGCTGGACCTGCGAGGTTTTTTCGTTAGCCACCACAACTAGTTCCTCGTTTCTAACTTCAAAGACCTTTACCTTTTCAACTAAGTCGGCATGCTCCCACCTCAGGACCAGTGCTTCTTTCTGAGCCTTATCCAGCTCGGCCTGAAGGTCCTTAATGACCCCTTCTTGTTGCTCGCCGAGGAGCTTGTACATATCCCTTTTTTGGGCCTGCTCCTTGACCTCGAGCTTGAGCTTATTGACCTCGACCCGGTACCGGAGGAAGCTCTCATGATAAAGTACCGAGGCCTGCAAAAAGGCGAAAGACGTGAGAAATATCAAAACCTAAGTAAAGTTCAAAAGGACGTAATGATGCCTTACCCGGTTCAGCGCCTGATGCGCCTCATTGAACATGCATGACACGTTCACCTCATTTATTTTTGCTTGGTCCTCCTCGGTCACTAGGCATCAGAGGTAGTTGGCTATCCCCATGGGAGCAGACAGAACCCGGGCATCCTCTAGGACGGTAAGAATAATCGATCTCTTACGACCGGGGTCCACACTCGGAGCAGGGAACTGATTGATCAATTTCGGGCTCGAACTTGGCCCGCCAGCTTCCGAGGATGTGTCCTTCTTCGGAACTTCCATATCACCCAGCCCGAAAAAATCTTCAGAGCGGACGAGTCCACACCATCAAAAAAGGAATGAAGGGGATCGTCCGCGCCATGGACTCCTTCGTTGGACTTCTCCTTTCCTGCTTGGACCTCCTCGAGCATGGACTCGGTGTAGGAGGGTGTCCTCGAAATCTCTATTACACCGGGCACTTCTTTCGGAGCGGAGCCGGCGTCCTAGAGGGTCTCAGCCCCTGTATCAATATCAATCTCCCGAATCTGAGGAAGGTCGGCATCACGAATCTCCCCCTAGGCTGCCGATTGCTCCCTAGGAGGGGTCGATCCATGGACAATAAAAATGTCGTCTTCTTCGGGCTCGTCTCTGAGCCGAAGATGTGAATTGGAATTCGACACCCGAGAACTAGAGCTCTTCTTAGGCTTTCGAGACACTCTTTTCTTTGGCTTCACCACGGAGCTCGGGGAGCCCGAAGCCTTTCTTTTCTCCCATAGCAGCCCCGGGATGCCCCGTAACGGGGGGATCAACAGACAAGGACACATCCCCGTCCCCTTCTAAAGGCCTATGTTCGGTGTGTGTGTGGGGGGGAGGGGGGGAGTCAGTATGATGTAAGTTTAAAAGCATGGTATTAACTGTTCAAGGAAAGGCGTTATCGTGAGAATAGGCCTCCCATCGGCCCCATGTGCACTCGGTATAGGTCAACTGTGTGCAGATTCCCTCGATCCACTCCTTTAACCAGGGGATCGCATTTGGAACCCGGGCAACAACTACATAACCACAAGTATAAATGAGAAGAAAGAAAATGAAGATAAAATTGACGCTTACGGAGAGACTACACTTACGAGATGCATTCCACTTCTCAGGAAATGGCATGAACTTGGGAGAGATCAAGTCTTCGGTTTTTACCCGAACGAAGTGTCCCTCCCAGCCCCGGTTTCGGTCTTCATCAATGCTCGAAAAAGGGCCTTGCTGGCCCGGTGGGTGAGCTTGATTAGTTCCCCTCGAAAATTCAGGGACTGTATAAACGGAGTAGATGATCGATGGTGAACCGACGAGACTCGGTCTTGTTCATGTAATAACGAAGGAGGATCAGGATCCTCCATAGAGGCATATGGATTTACCTGAGGCACACCTCTTACCCCTTGCAAAAACCTAAACACAATCGGGTCCATTGGGCCCAGTGTCTTCGGGTAAGTGTAAATACTTAAGTACCCCTCCACGTGGGTAGTAATGGCGTCCTCGGGCCCGGGGACTACAACATCCTTACCTTCCCAATTACAGTCCCTTCGGACCAGGGGAGGGACGTCTTCGGTCACTGAGCATATGTACCTTGATGTTCCTTCACCCTGGTCCTGTTTGCGTGAGAGGTTTTCAACCTTAAAGTTGTCTGCAGTTAAGCAGCCCCCGGGAATAAACATTTTCAAGGGAGGCTCGGGGCCCGGTTCGTTGACAGCCACCTGGGGAGCATCCGTTTCGAGGGCAACTACTTCAGGGGCAACCGCCTTAGTACCGGCGGCCGGTTGAAAAGATAAAGAAGCAACTTGTTGAGGAACAAATTTAGATATTTTAGCCAATGTTATCTGGAGAAGTTTGAAGATTTAAAAAAAGAATACGAAGGTTTGAAAGAACGAGTTTGAAGGATGAAGAACAGAGTATGAAGATTTGAAGGAAGTCTGGGTAAAAACCTGGGAATCACTATGAAGATTTAAAGATCAAAAGATGAAGGTATGAAGGTTTGAAAAAAGTTTGATGATAGCTGGGAAGCTCGAAGGTAAAAGCTTGGTCGAAAAGTAGAACAAAAGAACAAAGGATGGAAGCTTTTATAGGGAAGCAGGCGACGCTTCGCATTCGGAGGCAACCAGATGGTGATTGACACATGTCCAAAGTCAGAACGATGTGACTGATGAGACATTTCGTCTCATTCATCGTAACGTACAGAGGAAGGAACCGGAGAACATATATCGTTTTCCATCATTTCGGCAAGCCTACTCTCTGAGAAACGAGGGGACTATTTGTATACGGGTAGTGAGTACCCCGATTTCTCGGTGGGGCAAACAAGGCAAGGACATAACTGCAGGGAATCGAAATCGAAGCCAAGAGCCTCTCTCATCAAGGCCCGAGCAAAACACTTGCCCTTAGGGCCATCGAGACTACGCCCCCTAGGTCCGGTTCGAGTTCCAAGACCTCGAAGAGCATTGTCGAACGACCACACATGATTAACAAAGGGCCGTGATATCCATGTCCAACCGAATATCACGGCATGAATCTCGGCCCGTATCAGCGGTAGATCAATGATTAGCGAAAAGGAAGATTTTTACCTTTTTTAGAGTTGTACTTAGGATAAAACTCCCCTACTATATAAAGGGGATACTGATTATTCATTAAACACACTGTAACACGCATACATCTATTTTTCTCTATTTCTAAAGGTTGTTTAAAGTTCTTGTTTTGGTTCAAAGTTGTGAGCACCTAATTTTTGAATATATTTGAATTTTTACCATCTTTTACTATGTAAATATTTTTAGAAATTTAATATATATTTTTTAGATTTGTTATATTTTTTTAATATAGGGTAAGAATTAAAAATAAATTAAAAGGTCAAATTATTACTATTAGTATTATTTTTATTTTTTTATCTTTATTTTAAAATAAAATAAATTAAAATAATACTGAAAAAATTAAATATTTTTTTTAATTTTCGTATGGGAATAAAATAATAGGAAAATTAAAAGTATGGAATAAGAAATTAAAAGTAAAAGTAGGTGAAAATTATTTTTTTATTTTTTAAAAAGTAAAAGAAAGTGAAAAATTAAAAAAATAAACGTAAAAGAATATGAAAATTTTAAAAATGAAAAGTAAAAGAAAGTTAAAATTAAAAAATAAAAGTAAAGGTAGCTGAATTTTGTTTTTAAAAAAGTAAAAGAAAGTAGAAAATTAAAAAAAGAAAGTAAAATAAGTGGGAAAAAAAGTAAAATAAGTGGAAAATAAAAAAAAGTAAAGTAAAAAAAAGTGAGAAATTAAAAAATAAAAGTAAAGGAAAGTGGGGAATTATTTTTTTTAAAAAGAAGAAAAATGGGAAGTGGGAATTCTTTTTAATTAAAAAATAATAAAATGAAAAAAAATCTGAAAAAAATCTGAATTCTTTTCTATAAATAGAAGAGAAATGTGAGGAGAAAAGAGGGGAAATAAGAAGGAAAAAATAGAGGAGAGAATTGAGAGAAAAAAACATTCTTCTTCTATGCTAAGGGATTTTTTACTCGTTTTATTCATTCTTTCGAAAATTCAAGCAATTCATCACCATGTTTAAGACCAAAAAATGCCTCAAATTCAAGCCTAAAAATACCTTGTGAAGCTTCATTGATAGTCGCCTCTCTCACGCCAAAAACCAGCAGCCTCACGAGGTATAGTCAAGTTTCGGTCCGGGCTCGAATTTTAGAAGGTTCGTCGCTAGATTTTCGGTCCGGGTAGAAGTACTCTTCGCTCAGGTTGTTTTACGTAGCTTAACCCAGGTATAACCTTTTCGCATAGGGGGATCCAGCTCATAGTTTCCGGGTAGAAGTACTCTTCGCCCAGCGTATTTTTCGTAGCTTAACCCAGGTAGAACCTTTTCGCCTAGGAGGATCTAGATCATAGTTTCCGGGTAGAAGTACTCTTCGCTCAGGATGTTTACGTAGCTTAACCAAGGTAGAACCTTTATTGCCTAGGGGGATCCAGCTCATAGTTCCGGGTAGAAGTACTTTTCGCTCAGGTTGTTTAACGTAGCTTAACCCAGGTAGAATCTTTTCGCCTAGGGGAATCCAGCTCATAGTTTAGGGTAGAAGTACTCTTCGCCCAGGCTTGTTTTTCTTAGCTTAACCCAGGTAGAACCTTTTTTCCAAGGGGGATCCAGCTCATAGTTTCCAGGTAGAAGTACTCTTCGCCCAGGGTATTTTTCGTAGCTTAACCCAGGTAGAACCTTTTCGCTTGGGGGGATCCAGATCATAGTTTCCAGGTAGAAGTACTCTTCGCTTAGGATGTTTTTGTAGCTTAACCCAGGTAGAACCTTTTCGCCTAGGGGGATCCAGCTCATAATTCCGAGTAGAAGTACTTTTTGCTCAGGATGTTTTACATAGCTTAACCCAGGTAGAACTTTTTCGCCTAGGGGGATCCAGCTCATAGTTCCGTGTAGAAGTACTCTTTGTTCAGGTTGTTTTTCGTAGCTTAACCCAGGTAGAACCTTTTTGCCTAGGGGGATCCAGCTCATAGTTCCGGGTAGAAGTACTCTTCGCCCAGGATGTTTTACGTAGCTTAACCCAGGTAGAACCTTTTCGCTTAGGGAGATCCAGCTCATAGTTCCGGGTAGAAGCACTCTTCACCCAGGATGTTTTACGTAGCTTAACCGAGGTAGAACCTTTTCGCCTAGGGGGATCCAACTCATAGTTCCGGGTAGAAGTACTCTTCGCTTAGGTTGTTTTACGTAGCTTAACCCAGTTAGAATCTTTTCGCCTAGTGGGATCCAGCTCATAGTTCCGGGTAGAAGTACTCTTCGCCCAGGATGTTTTACGTAGCTTAACCCAGGTAGAACTTTTTCGCCTAGGAGGATCCAGATCATAGTTCCGGGTAAAAATACTCTTCGCCTAGGCTGTTTTTCGTAACTTAACCCAGGTAGAACCTTTTCGGCTAGGGAGATTCAGCTAATTGTTCCGGGTAGAAGTTCTCTTCGCCCATGCTATTTTTCGTAGCTTAACCCAGGTAGAACCTTTTCTCCTAGGGGGATCCAGCTCATAGTTTTCGGGTAGAAGTACAATTCACCCAGGATTTGTTTTTGTAGCTTAACCCAGGTAGAACCTTTTCGCCTAGGGGATCCAGCTCATAGTTCCGGGTAGAAGTACTCTTCGCCCACGCTGTTTTTCGTAGCTTAACCCAGGTAGAACCTTTTGCCTAGGGGGATCCAACTCATAGTTCCGGGTAGAAGTACTCTTCGCCCAGGCTGTTTTTCGTAGCTTAACCCATGTAGAACCATTTCGCCTAGGGGGATCCAGCTCATAGTTCCGGGTAGAAGTACTTTTCGATCAGGATGTTTTACATAGCTTAACCCAGGTAGAACCTTTTTGCCTAGGGGGATCCAGCTCATATTCCGGGTAGAATTACTCTTCGCTCAGGTTGTTTTACGTAGCTTAACCCAGGTAGAAACTTTTCGCTTAGGGGGATCCAGCTCATATTTCGGGTAGAAGTACTCTTAGCCTAGGATCTCTTTTCTCAGTTTAACCTAGGTATAACCTTTTCTCCTAGAGGATTCATTTTCATTTCAGTAATACAGGGCACGAACCCCTGGTTAGATTTCTTTTCCATAATACAGGGTGCCATCCCGTGGTTACATTTCCTTTCAGTAATATAGGACGCCATCCCATGACTACATTCTTTTCAGTAATACAGGGTACCAACCCCTGATTACATTCTTTTTTCGTAATACATGGTACCAACCCCTGGTTACATTTCCTTACCAGTATCAAAGTACACCAATCCCTCGTCGCTTTTTCAATATAGGGTCTCCACTCCCTAATTTCTTTCATTTTAGATATAGGGTCTCAATTCCCTAGTCTCTATTTTTTTTTCGGGGTACACCATTCCCGACCTTTTATTGCTTTCAATAAAGAAGTAGTTTAGAATTTTGTTACAATAACTCACGAAATTTTCCTAGTGCAAATTGGGGCAGAAAAATTTCGTTCGTTTGTTTGTTTTGGTGTCTGAGTAGGTTTTACCTCGAGGCACAGGGCTCGAGATGACCAAAAGAAGAAGTTTCAATTCAGAATAAAAGAAAAAAAAATAGGTGAATCCAAAATACAAAAGCAGTTGAAAAGATGTGGAATGCTCAAGACATGACTGAAGCCACGAGCATTGGGGTCCTGTTTTGATTAGAAGAAGCTGTAGAATAATGAAACTAGCACCTACAGCTAGCAAGCATCAAGGTTTAGATCAGAGTCTGCATGAAGAACCAGTCAAGACTCAAGATCAAGTTTCAGAAGACTCATAGATATGAATCTTGTAATTCATAGCTGATAGGCTCGTTTAGTTTCTTTTTTTATAATAGCAGAACCGCAGACCGGAGCCTCGACGGAACCTTATCGACTCCTCAACTCATCATTCCACTATTCTCCTTGAACTACACGTGACCTGATTCCCCTATAATCCGGGATATATAGGCTGTCCAAAATTAGAACTCGGTTGCACCCTATCGTTTATTTCTTTTTCTTTTGAATAACGATTTGGTCAAAAATTAGTCACATGGCTCACCTAGCCTTTGCCTGAAAACTCTTCATGTTTCCAAACAAAGAGGGGTAGTTGTGAGCACCTAATTTTTGACTATATTTGAATTTTTACCACCTTTTACTATGTAAATATTTTTAAAAATTTAATATATATTTTTTAGATTTGTTATATTTTTTTTTAATATAGGGTAAGAATTAAAAATAAATTAAAAGGCCAAATTATTACTATTAGTATTATTTTTATTTTTTATCTTTATTTTAAAATAAAATAAATTAAAAAAATACTGAAAAAATTAAATATATTTTTAAATTTTCGGATGGGAATAAAATAATAGGAAAATTAAAAGTATAGAATAAAAAACTAAAAGTAAAAGTAGGTGAAAATTATTTTTTATTTTTTAAAAAGTAAAAGAAAGTGGAAAATTAAAAACATAAAAGTAAAATAATGTGAAAATTTTAAAAATGAAAAGTAAAATAAAGTTGAAATTAAAAAATAAAAGTAAAGGTAGCTGAATTTATTTTTTTAAAAAAGTAAAAGAAAGTAGAAAATTAAAAAAAAAAAAGTAAAATAAGTGAAAAATTAAAAAAAGTAAAGTAAAAAAAAGTGAAAAATTAAAAAATAAAAGTAAAGGAAAGTGAAAAATTATTTTTTTAAAAAAAGAAGAAAAATGGGAAGTGGAAATTATTTTTAATTAAAAAATAATAAAATTAAAAAAAATCTGAATTCTTTTCTATAAATAGAATAGAAATGTGAGGACAAAAGAGGGGAAAGAAGAAGGAAAAAAATAGAGGAGAGAATTGAGAGAAATTTTTTTTTTTCTTCTACGCTAAGGGAATTTCTACTCGTTTCATTCTTTCTTTCGAAAATTCAAGCAATTCATCACCATGTTTAAGACCCAAAAATGCCTCAAATTTAAGCCTAAAAACACCTTGTGAAGCTTCATTGATAGTCGCCTCTCTCACGCCAAAAACCAGCAACCTCACGAGGTACAGTCAAGTTTCGTTCCGGGCTCGAATTTTAGAAGGTTCGTCGCTAGATTTTCTGCTCATCTGCCAATTTGCCCTTGGTTTGGTGTACTTGCTCGGCTCAGAATTGTTTTTGCATTAATCAAGTTCTGAAGGAAAATTTTTGCTTAAAGGTTCATTACTTACTCTCTTTGTTAATTATTTCATTGTTTTGTGTGATGTTCTTATAGAGGTTCATGTGATAATTTTTTGTATTATTTTTATTTATACACATTATCATGTTGTAGTTTCTTTTTACATGTTTTAAGCGATTTGTCAACAGATTATTTGAATAGAATTTCATCTTAATGAGATTTGCTATTTAAAATTAAGAATGAAGATCTTGCCATATTAATGGGCCATGCGTTGGAGTTCAAGTAAGTGAACCAGAAATGAGTTACCACATTTAATAGGAAAGAAAGAATTAGACATGGGTTGGGTTGAGTATAAATATGCGAGGCCCAATAATTTTATCACTAGACTAATAAATTAGTTCATTCTTCCATAATGGATAAATGTCTCTTAATTTCAAAGATAGAGTAGTAAATTATAAATATTTCTAAGTGTGGATGACTTTTTAATACTTTAAATAACTAATATATTTTCCGACTTCCAAATAATTTTCTATCCATAAACTCTTGGTCTTATAATAATTTCAAATTAGTTTAGGAAAATAATACAAGTGCGCGTTCACGTAACTTGACCAATCAACTTCGAATAATAATAAATGTGTTATTGATTGTGTACACATACGCATGACATGATTCTTGACGCCAAACAAAAATGAGTACACGTACGCGTGACTTATTTCAAGATAATTTTCATAAATCTAATCAAGCAATAAAAGCGGACATAGGTAAAACATGAGAACTAATAAAACACAGGTTATCCAAAAATAATATAAGCCAAATGTAGTCAATAAAGCGACCGTGCTAGAACCACGAGACTCGGGGAATGCCTTACACCTTCTCCCCGGTCAACAGAATTCTTTACCCGGACTTTATTTTCGCAGACCAATTGTGAGCACGTGATTTTTGCCCAACTAAAATTACTCCTACAAAGTTCAAAATAGATTTTTTAATTATTTTTTTTATTTTTATTTTTTTTAATAGAATTTTTAGGAATTTCTTATTAATTGTTGCTTGCATTTAATTGCATATTTAACATTTTTAAAATCATGAGAAAATACCAAAAATGTCTAAAATATTTCATGCATAGCATTTTAAGTCTTAATTGTATTTAGAATTTAATTACATAAGTTAATTGCTTTATTAAACAAAAAAAAAAATCAAAAAATATTGGTCATTTTTATATTTTTAGCTTTTAGTTGCAAATTAGTAATTTTCTTTCATTAGTCTTAAGTTAATTAATTGTCTTTATGTTAGAAATATACAATTAATTTAATTTTATAAATTAGATTTGATGTAGAACTTAGTTTAAGATTTTAATTAATATTATTAAGCTAAAAATCAAGAGGACAAAAAAAAAGAAGAAGAGAGAAAGCTTGCTTACTTCCAGATTGGGCCACAACCATTTTCAGTGGCCCAATTGCCCCAAAAATCCGCCCAGCCCAATACCTTTTTCCCCTACCCAGCTTCGGACCCGCCCTGAACCCATGACCCGCCCCATCTCCCTCTCTAAATCCTAGCCACCCACTAACTTAAATCCAACAGCTGACCTTTTTTTTTTTTTTCTTTCCTCACACCAAATATAAATCAAATATAACACAAACCCTAATCCTAAAAGAAACTAATCCAGCCGCATCTCCTCAACCCCACACCTCGGTCCGCCGCTACAACACGCCCAAACTCGCCGGAATCAGGCGAGTTAACTCGCAAACTCGTGCACATGGTCCCTCCTTATCTCTTTTCTCCACGTCACTCTAATCCTAACGGATTTCTGATAAAACGGAATTATTCTTTCCTGATTTCACGCACTCCCTCTTATTTTTCTGTCAGAGTTATATTCTTTTGGCGAAAATAGGAAAAATGTGGGGCGTAGGATCGAGTCACATTCGATCTACTCCTTACATCTGTCTTATCTCGCCAAACCGAGATTGTTTTTAGATTTTTGGGGGTGATTTTCTGATTCCTTGGCATCCAAGGGGAGAAGGTTCGAGTGAAGCTATAAATAGGAGGGATTTTTTTTTTAGGGAAGAAAAGGTTTGAGAAAAATTAAGGAGCGCTCTTATTCTTCTCGATTGTCCTCTACGATTTTCTTTTAAGTTTAAGTGTCAAAAATAAAAAATAAAAAAAGTTAAAAGGCCACTGCATCGTTTCAGTAGTTTTTTTGAGTTTCGCTTGGTTCTGGGCTAAATTCGGAAGTTATTCCTTCTGTACTGCTGCTGTTTATGCTACTATGTTAAACTTGGCTTCATACCTGATTTTCTGACCTTTATTTGGTCCCTTATTTGCTGTTTCCTGCCACTAGGTATGTACAAATTTGCCTATTAGCTTCCTGTTGCAATTATGAATAAGTTTGGATTATCTGATGTTGTTTGTGTCTGATCTCCTTACTATGTTTCATTGCAATTGCTTCCATGTAAATTTCTGGTTTTGATTATTCATTTGAACTAAATATGGCGATTCAAGTTATTTTTGACTAGTTTACACAACTACTCAATGAGGTTTAATATCACAGATTCGTCATTGTTTTGATTTACAAGTTTTATACGTTAAAATCATCTCATAATGAGTTTATTGTTTAGTGTATGATGGTTTATTCTTTGAAAATTAGTGGTTCATACTCAAAATGATATCTATACTAATAGATTAATCAAACTTGTTGCCTAGCCATTTAGCTGTTATGCATGACAGAGCCGATTAATAAGAGTAGTCCAGTGGCTATTTTCTTATAAATCAGAGGTCTGCCCGAAGGAACGAGAGGCGTATGATTCAAGAATAGCAATGGTCGTGCAAGATATTGTGAATGGAATCATGGAATTCGTTGAACTAGCTTTAGATTGTTGAAATTTGTAATCGGAATCCCAAGCTCAATTACTGTATATGATTGTTAAATTCTTGACCCCATACATAGTTGTCGATAATGAATTGTATTTGTTTACTTGAAAATTTTCATTATTATTGACAAAATCAGCATATAGATCCATATGTCTTTGAGTTCATATACTTGGGTTTCAATTTACGTATGCCCCACTGGAGAAATCAATTAGCTGAATTTATGCTCTTTTACTCCGAGACCATGGACTGTATTCATATATGGCCAGATTGTGAATTTAATTGAGCAAAGGCCAACATCTGGAACGTGTTGGCCAAAATGATGAGAACTTTCTTTAAGTTAATATTAGTAAATACATACAGCTAGCTCTAATTTTAGCAGAATGCTTAACCATTGTCAAATATTTTCCAAAAAATTTAGATACTTTTAATATTACTCATTTCCCTTAGCAAATTTACATTCATTTTTTCACAAAATCCATATCCATAATCATGACTTCCATAATAATCTCAAAGTAGTTTAGAAAAATAATTCGAATAATCGTAGTAATGCCTTAGGCGCGCATTTAATCGATAGTCGTAATTGTGTACACGTTCGCGTGACATGATTATGATTTTTCCAAAAATAAATCAAAGTACGTGTTCGCGCGACTTTGGGCAACAATCTTAATAAATTGTCATTAATTGTGTAGACGTACGCGTGACATGATTTTTGGCGCATCAAACAAACAGATTCACACACATGTGGTTCGTTTTCAAGATAATTCCATAATGCTATAATCAAGTAATTTAAAAGTGGTAAAAGGTAAAATGCACATAGGTTCTAAAATACGTAATTAAATAATTTAATTAAGCCATGTATGATTAAAGCGACCGTGCTAAAACTACGGAATCCGAGAGTGCCTAATACCTTCTCTCGGGTTAAAAGAATTTCTTACCCGGTCTTCTGGTTTTTCGCAGACTTTAAACATAGTCAAAATTCCTCGATTTGGGATTTAAAATAAACCGGTGACTTGGGACACCATAAATTATCCCAAGTGGCGACTCTGATCAAATAAATAATCCCATTTCGAATATTGTCGCTTTAATTGGAAAAACTCCCTTATCCCTATCGCCCCTTCGGGAAAAAAGGAGGTGTGACACCAATAATAATAGAGTCAAACCCTCCTTTGACTAGGGATTCAAATAAATGGTGAACTGAAACATCCAAAAAATCAATTCCAAGTGGC